>NW_012133235.1:15272-57853 GCF_000313525.1 Fibroporia radiculosa | reverse complement strand
CTCATCACTCAATGGACGTAGGAAACATGCACTGCATCCGTTCACTTTCTTCGAATTTGAACTAGGAGGGGTGTCTCCGCAAGGCTGCCCGAGACGCATCTTCGACACGTCTAGATACGAGACCAGAAATACACATGAACTGGCAATAGGCTGGCTTGATGCTCGCGGATCTCGTGCGCTTCCGAATTTTGTACTTGTTGTCAGGTTGACCTGGCGGACTCGACTCAACAAGTGTTTCGCATGGCTCAAAAACTCCGACGTCAAACCTGCTAGGAAAGCAGATATCATGTATATTGTACAGTAGGCCAGAGCCTCTCCTTTCTCGCAGACCTCCTTCCCTTGGCCTCTATGCATGCATTGCGCTCAGTACGAGGTGCACAGATTCTTCAGACATCCTAACTCTCATGTCACTCATCTAAACAGTAATTTGAATGAGTACGTTCGTCATCCAGTGCATGTATACAACCATCATACCTTGACATCCCCAGTCACCGTCTGCTTCTTACGCAGTGATGCCCACTGTGCTACACCGGGATTCAGTTCGGGGAGAGGTTCATGTTTCCCTTCTTTCTCAGCGGGTTCGATCGGGTACCAGTAGACCTCCTGCAATGTGGTCGGTAATTTCTTGGAACCGCCGAAGGTGGCGAGGTAAGTGACTACAACTGAATGCTCGTTCTTCTCGAGGACGACACAGTGGCGAACGACTGGTTCACCCTTCTTGATCCTAGCCAAATCCCAGCATTCGTTAGGACTAGAATTTCTGCACATTGATGGATGATACGCACTTCTTTGCTGTCCCACTGGTCGCCTTGGGGTTTGCCATATCTGCCCTATCTATATGGATGGAGGCGTAGATGAGATCGCCCACGACAAGTTTGGAGACCTCAACTTCAGACATTTCTTCGATGGATATGCGAATGGTGAGATTGTTGATACCTAGGCCACTGGACTCTGTCTCTTTTATACCCTGAGCGAGTTATCTCATTATTATCACTATCACAGGTAGTTCTTGACGAGACAATGGGGATTGGTCACCGGGCCTTGCCAAGTCTGGAGCAATACAGTTACTCATCTAGACCGGAAATGCAGCAGGGACAACAGATCAGATTACTGTGCACGAATGGAATTGGATTGCTAGACGCAACGACTACTTCTCGGCTGGTTGCCTTCCATGGTTCTATATAATTGAAACAAATTATTGCATGAATGTGTGTACAGCCTGCCGTGGG
Organism: Fibroporia radiculosa; assembly: GCF_000313525.1. NCBI lineage: Eukaryota > Fungi > Basidiomycota > Agaricomycetes > Polyporales > Fibroporiaceae > Fibroporia > Fibroporia radiculosa. The sequence goes on along the minus strand of NW_012133235.1, from coordinate 56,624 downwards.
TTGAATTGCAGAAGCCAATATCTGATCTGTGCAGATGTCTCCAGGGTATGGCCTGAGATGTAGGGAACATCCTATACTTTGTTGCCTCTGCGCTCCATGGGCGGCGTTCAGGAGGCGCAGGTCCCCTTCCGTCGGTATCCAGAGTGCGACGGTTCAATCAACATGTGTGCGTTGCATTCTCTTCCCTCCGACCTCGTCTGCGCCGCGACAATGATGCAGCCCAGAGCCAAACTATACTGGTATATAGAACATGACGTTGATTGTGAACAACATCCCAAATTTTGTAACGTCTGCGCTCCTTGTGCGGATGCAGCAGACGCAGGCCCCTCCCGTCGGTCCTCGGAGTACAATGATTGAAATTCCATGCGGGCGTTACCTTCTCTTCCCTCCGACCTCGGCGGCGGTGCAAGAATGGCACAGTTCAAAGCTGAGCCATACACAGACGCAGGTCCGTCCCATCTGTATACAGAGCGCGATGAAATTGCAATTACATGTCAGCCTCATCTCTTCCCTTTAAGTCAGTCACTGACCAGGGATTCAGCTTTCACTAGTTGGTGGTGTAAAATGTTATAAGCGCGTTTATACCGCTTCATACCATCGGTAACTATTAGGTGGCATTATTCGAATTACTGGTGAAGTTCGTCGGACCTCGTCTCCGTCATGGAAATATAGCAGAGAGGGACGGAGCGGCAATCGAATGAGCCGAGTCATTGATTGTAACCTGGGGTTTGCCAGGAGCCGAGCGGAGAGCCTGCCTAATGCCGATCACGAATCATCGGACATGACCATCTTATGCGCACACAAGTACGGAAGCTGGATGCCTCAGCTTGCAGAAGTCATCTGATGAGGAGCCCATCGCGGTGTGATGCATCAAGGACAATGCTAGGCTCTTGTAAGGCTTGAAATTGCCCTCGTGAAGGGCATGTCTTGGATAGGTATATTGGGGGCGTTCAGAATAGATTGCTCCATGGAACAAAACGTATCTATCTTCTAGCCTAGTCCCATCATCATTAGCTTCTCCATTTAATCAGCATTTCGTACACGCCCCGCGCCCCGACTGAACCATGGGGTTGATGTAGACGACGACCGCATTACACCCAAAGGTCATTCTTCAGGGCTACCTGAAGGCTAAGGGAGGCTAAGCTTGATGTGTACCATAAATTAGCCATACACAATCCGGAAAATGGAAAGCGTCACGGTCACGCTAACAACTCTCGATCGGAGTAGGCATGATCAGAGCTGAGCCGTTCGACGATTTTAAGTTTGAGGAGTGCGATTCAGGCTCAGCTCAGACCTACAGAATACAGTCCATGTCATGCCAATGGCAGGAGCGACTCCGAATCCGCGCTCGAATGCTCTGTTTACCGGAGACTATATAATATTCTGGACCAGTACCTGGCTCTTGGCGTAATCCCCCACCGACCTCGTTGCTCCTTGTTGTCCGAGTCGTTCAGTGTCGAATACTTGGGATTGCACTACGTTCTTGCAGCTAAGTTTATATGGTCTCCCTCCAATTGTCCAATGTCCTTGGTGTTGGCACCTATGTGAGCGCTTGATGGCTTTGATGAGACAATTCTTACTCAAACAAGATTTTACCATGTAGGGAATGGTGCTGCGTGGACTGGAGACGAAGACGGGCACACACGTCGCAGTCAAAAAATCCCGCGTCTCAACACGAGTAAAGCGAAGCCTTCTGAAGTACGAAGCCCAAATATTGCATCTCCTCAGAGGGCATCCTGCTATCCCAGCGGTCCATGCGTACGGCAGGTTTCCGCATTTTGAGTACCTCGCTATGGAGCTCGGTGGCGAGAGCATCAAGACGCTATCTCCAACCCCAAGCGGGACGCAGCTCAGGACTGTCGTCCTGCTCGCGAAACAACTGGTAATGGCTGCATCGCTGTCATGTAGTCCGCAGTTTGAATTGAACCCCTCCATAGATATCCGCCCTTGAACATATTCACTCTCACGGAATCCTTCATCGAGATATTAAGCGAGACCACATATTGACATCTCTCAGCGACCCCTGTCAAGTCATCCTTGTCGATTTCGGGATATCATGCCCGCAAAATGTTTTGCCGGATCGTAAACGGTATGACCCTGAGGCTGACCGCAAGCACATCGTTGGTACGCTCAAGTGGGCAAGCTTGAACGCTCATCGTGGATTTAGTCAGTTACATTTACTTGGTTTACCCGGCCATCTAATGTCTTATTTTGAAAGATCTCTCTTGGCGCGACGACCTTGAATCGCTAGCATATGTATTCTTATTCCTCTTACGCGGAAATTTACCGTGGCAGGAATTTGGGGAGTCCGGAACGCTGATAGGTGACACAGCGCAGACACGGATTATTAAATCCAGCTGGACAGGCAGTCAGTTGGCAGCTGGACACCCGTCTGTGTTTGGACAAATCTTGGACGATTCGAGAGCAATGGGATTTGAACAGATGCCGGATTATGCTCGATACATGAGACAGCTTGATGAGTTGTATCACTCGTGCGGATTCAGCGACGCCGACAAGTCATTCGATTGGTCCCCTGCCCCGTCTGTACCCGCGGCTGTTCTAGCTAAATGTACGCGCTCTCGCATCCACTTCGAACGTGTCTCACTAGTCGTTCAGTTCCTGATAGAAAATTCGAGAGGACCACGACTTCCACCCCACAGCTCATCCCCGGTCAGCTAGTTTCAGCCCGCTTATTAGCTGGGCCCACAATACTTGGAATTGTGCCCAAGGACGAGCTCTGGGGTATCGAGGAATGTCACCAGAAGACAGCGCACTGCAAGTGGCGACCCGCTATCGTTCTAGAAGCCGCCGCAGACGATGATGGCCATCAGAGCATCAAGCTAGCCGCTCTCGTGCGCAATGCGGCCTTAGGTGGAGACTCCTCAGTTTCAATTAAAACTGAGAGCATTAAAGGCGTCGTTCCGTGGTCTTCGAGTCAGGATATGCACTGCTATGTATATCCTGCGGCCATATCGTGCATAGTTGGTGCTGTCGAGGTCTGACTTTTCGCAATGTTATCTGATCGTCAAAATGCTCATCTTTACTGTCCCACCAGGGAGATGTGAAGTACAGAGTTCAGGAGGACGTCCTGTCCACACTCCAAGATTCGTTCGCTGCTTCCAAAAAGGACCATCTCAGCACGGAAGACCGCAGTATTCTCGAAAACATTGAAGAGAACGACGACACTAACCCTCTTCTCGTGCACATCAAGGCTCTCCATCCCGACGACCCAGTCGACTGGACCTCTTCACGGGCTTGGCTCGACGAGATCGCATACATTCACAAAGAGCGCGCAGCTGACAACGGGTACCCGTGGCCAGGCTCGACGGACGATGACGATGAGGAGGAGGAGGAGGAATATTCGAACAGTTATTATGCGGCTGATATCGCGGATTGGGATAATAGGCAGCAGGAGAGAGATAGGACGTTGACACTTGCTGGGCTGGAAGGTAATCTAGCGGAGATGGAGGTAGACATACCGGTTATAAAAGAGGTCGTTGGGCACCTGTACTCGGGAAACTGATTATATTACAACAGCTAGATGATGGAGTATCCACCAGGCCTAAATGACCTGTGTTAGCACTTCCAGAGTCCGTACGAACTGCGAGTGTACGTCGATAGCTTCTTAACAAGGTACTGCAATCTTGAATAGTGATATATTTGATATCACTCGTCCAATTTTTAGACCACAGGAAGTCGCTTCAAAGTTTGAAATCACGTACTTGTTTAGCGATCCACACATTGCGATGACTTCCTCACTACACTGGACCTCGAGTCGTATGAATATTCTAAAGTTGAGAAATCCATCATCATGCCTTGCGAAAGCTTCCAAGTTTTTGCTTGAGGACGAAGCATGGCAGGACAAAGTGGAAAGAAACCTGTGCCAGTCTGTTCCATGGCAGTCTCGAGCGCAAACTTTGGCGAGTTGCTTGACGCCCGACCAACTGCCGCCGTCCACGCGCCTGCGTTTGCTGACACCCAACTATCATCAACTGAGTCACAACCACCCCCTACCTATTCGCAAATTAGAGAAAGACGTCGGAGACGATGGCGGATCCCACCAAGGCAGAAACTGAGCAGGTGTTCAAGGTGCTGAAGGCGCAAAAGGGAAACAAGGTGTGTTGCTCCCACATCGCCCGCGTGTCCGGACTGAGGTCGTGTAGATGTGTTTTGATTGTCAAGCCCGCAATCCAACATGGTCCAGCGTGACTTATGGCATCTATATCTGTCTAGAATGCTCAAGTGTACATCGTAATATGGGAGTGCACATCAGCTTTGTTCGGTAAGTATCACGCTTCGATCCGCATGGCGTGTTTGTTATCCTTAATTCAACCGACGGTGGCGTTTCCGTAAATGACAATTGTCGGGTTATTGAAAGGTCAGACAGTGTGACTCGTCTCACTGCTGGCGTAGTCATTGCATACGAAAATGCACCTCGAAGTTTTCGTGCCATGCTGCGATCATGACTGCACTGCTTTAGTGATACACTCATCTTGCGATGCTAATTCACGATTTTGACAGATCGACAAACCTCGACAGCTGGCAGCTGAATCAACTCAGGACAATGAAGGTCGGGGGAAACACTTCCGCCAGAGAGTTTTTCACGAAACACGGAGGATCCATCGTACTGGGAGATCCAGACACCAAGAAGAAGTATTCAAGCCGAGTTGCAGAGTTGTACAAAGAAGAGCTCGCCAAACGTGTCAAAGAGGATGCTGTAAAGTGAGTGCTGGAACGTACCATCCACATGATTTTCTCACCGGTTACCAGATTCCCCACCCGGGTGGTCGTCGAGGGAATGGGCGACCTAACCCTCTCCCCGGGTTCGCAAGGCGGGGATGACGATGACTTTTTCTCGTCGTGGAACAAGCCCGCGACGCCCAAGTCGCCTGCTTTTATCTCGTCGAAACCGGCACCACCCGTGCTGGGTCGCTCCCTCAGTACGTCCGCATCCAGTGACAGCCCGCCTACAACACCGCGTACGGCTAGCTCGTCGTCTTTCCGCTCCACTTCTTCTAACGGCGGCGCACGACCTGCCTCCAAGCTTGGCGCTTCTCGCCTGACCTCCTCGTCGAGTAGCATCACCGCCACTGCCTCTGCGGGCTCTGCTCCAAAGAAGTCCAAGCTCGGCGGTCTGGGTGCAAAGAAGGCTGCAGCGCCCCTGGACTTTGCTGAGGCGGAGCGGCGTGCAGCGGAAGAGGCTGAGCGAGTGAGACAGCTGGGATATGACCGGGAACGGGAGAAAGCGGAAGAGGAGGCGAAAGCAAAGGAGGTGGAGGCTACGACTCCGATGAGTGCGAGGCCAATCATGAGCGCGAAGGTCGTCCCCAACACCCCGGTGAGCGCTGGGCCAAAGGGAAATGCCCAGGACATGGAGCGGCTGGGCATGGGTATGAAGCGACTCGGATTTGGCGCTGTGCCTGCTGCGAGCACATCAAAGCCGTACGTCGTCGCGTGGACCGCATTATGGCTACTATGCTGATAACCTTGCTCTTGTCGATTTGTAGTGCCGTGGAAGCAGATGCTCCGACATTTGCGCGCGAGAAGTTCGGGAAGCAGAAGGCGATCTCGTCGGATATGTACTTTGGGCGGAATGCATATGATCCCGCTGCAGTCAACGAGGCGCAGACGCGGCTGCAGTCTTTCCAGGGTGCACAGTCTATATCGTCAAATCAGTACTTCGGGCGTGAAGAAGAGGAGGAAATGGGCATCGGTCCGTCTGAGGGAGGGATGCTAGGCGATGGTACTTTGTCCGGTTTGGAGAACGCTGCGAAGGACGCGATCTCGCGGGTGCTCGCTAACCCGGATGTACAGAATGTGGGGGAGAGTATTAGAACTGGCGCACTCAAGGTACATTCTGTCGTTGGTTACTCGTGCTTTAATGCTCATTTTCTTCTCAGTTATCCGATTACCTGGCCCAAATGTCTGAGCGTTGACGGGTGGACGATGAATTTGAATATACGGGTCTGATGAGGTATCTTACTATACGACTGTAGGTTGTGATTCAAATTGGACTTCGACATTGGGTATTATGCGATGACTGTTCAGAGTCTTGGGGAAATGGTGATTTGGTCTCCTGGAATGGTGAGTACTTCAAGATTCAACTTGATGAGAATGCTTTTCAACGCATGAGAAGATCGAGTGGAACATGTAAGACCAGCCTCGAAATAGGAATTCTGCCCAAGAGAAAGCGATTGCAAAAGAAAAGTCCGCCTTATCCGTATGTACATCATGACTTCAATAGCTCTTCTACCACTCTATCGTCCCCAATCTGTGCCACATTTGCGCCGCGGTAATTGAGCCGTCTTAACACATCGATCTGCAGAGAGTGGGTCCAGTCGTGAGGATGCGCCGGGATACGGGAATTTACTTACAACCTTGCTCTTTTCAAAGCCCAAGTCTGCAAATTGCTCAACATGGGCCTTATTCAGTCCCGCCAGGGCGATTGGGTCTCGCACGGTACCCGCCTTCCCCTTCATATTCTCTGGTAATGGTCCACCTGCGTGTTCATAAGTCCAGTATCGCGCTGTCTCCTCGAAGCTGCTCTTGCTTGTCATATAATGTTTTGCCACCTCTGCGTCCTGCGGGTCTCGCGGTTCTGGTGAGCAAAGGAGGGATTGCAGCGAGATGAGTGTAGATTTGAGCGTGAGGACGGGACTCCATGCGTCCTTCAGGATGTCGAGACAGATCGCGCCGGATGCCGATGAAACATTCGGATGGTAGATTTTCGTGATAAACTTCATCTTCACGGGCTGGAAAGGATATGAATCGGGGATTATGATATCCTGACCAGTGGCTGCATTAAAAGTGGCTGATCAGCGAACAGACGGTCCACGTACCACTTGAAAGTGACCACCCTCATAGGGTGTTCCTTCCGGACCCTTGAATTCACCTATCAGATGAAACGGCGAATTGTCCACGAGCTCAATATTGACACTGGACGATTTGTCGTTCTTGCAGTCTGTATTTTACATGAATCTGGTCTGCGTGGCCATTTGTCTGGGTCTACGCACCTGCAATTTCTTTGTTCACGCGGCGGAGACGAGCGTCCATATTTTCAGTAATATGCACGCTCGGAGAAGTGTTTGTAGAAGCCGAAGAGGGTGTGGTCCTAAGACAGGTTGGAGGTTCTGGGAGATTTCGAGTCCTGCATGAGGTCCGCTCGGGTCGAAGATCTTAGATCCAAGTCACGGAGATCACGTGGATACTCTAAATAGTAAGTGCGTAATACTTAGGCGCCATACTATCCCCCGGCGTCTTCATTTGCAGCAGCTTGTCTGAGGGCTTGTATGCCGTTCGACCGCCATGATCAGATTTATTCTTGTCCAGGTCAGTCAAAAACAAAACAAACGTCTCAAATATGCATTTAATATCTTCCAGAACCGACAAGGAAAGACTAGATTGTCTAAGTGGTATGTTCCGTATGACGATGACGAGAAGGTGAGCTTACCCTAACGCCATGGCTGCGTTTTGTGCTAATGAAACGGCAGGTTCGGCTGAGAGGAGAGGTTCATCGACTAGTCGCGCCGCGCGACCAGAAGTATCAGTCGAATTTTGTTGAGGTGCGCCCCATTCGGCTGCTAAAGACAGTCGTCAGCTCTAAAGATGCGATTATCAAGTTCAGGAACCACAAACTTGTATACCGACGTTATGCGGGGTTATTCTTCTGCGTGTGTGTGGATGCGGATGACAACGAACTTGCGTATCTCGAAGCTATTCATCTGTTTGTCGAAGTGCTAGGTTCGTCTGTCGTCATACCCTACCTTTGTTGTGTAAACTCATGCCTGTAGACTCGTTCTTCGATAACGTCTGCGAGCTTGATCTTGTTTTCAACTTCTACAAGGTATTTTGAGCACGCAGATGTAAACTGTATCATAACATTGCTCACGTCACACTAGGTATATGCTATCCTTGACGAAGTCTTCCTCGCCGGAGAGATTGAGGAAACCAGCAAAGAAGTTGTCCTATCAAGGCTGGAAGCACTAGAGAAGCTGGAATAGGTCCACATTTACGGTGTCCAATCTAGTGGATCAGCTATTGTTACTGGTGCACTTCCTAGTATGTGCGTGCGCGCTGCCACTTCCTCTTGCAATAGTCCGCGAGTGGAAGGTCGGATTATAACATCGCGTTGTATTCTGCAGTTGGGGTCAGGCTGCATCTTAGCTGGAGTCGTCGAAGAGCGCACAGGCGGACTTTGGATATCCATCCTGCTCGTATTGGGGCTTCCCCACTTGGTGTACCGGTAGAACATCGTACAATGCACTTTCCATCGTGCACCTATCCGTTTGCATAATGTCGAGCCATCGCTAGATTATTCCAAGGTACGTTGATTTTGAGCGACTTGTACTATTCTCCCGGTTTTCGAGCCTTCGCGTCCGGCGATTCCCATACGTGGGCAAATACATTCTGCATCCGAATGTCCGATCGTATGTTTTCATTCGATTATGCCCCCATGGCAGAAGCCATTGGAGCTTATTATGTTACATCAACAGCTTGCAGAATCTTGTCACAAATGAATGACATCCAAAACCCAGTCATTCCCTTAATCGGATGTTGTAGATGGGCTAAATGCCTGCTAGTGAAGTTTGCTGCTTCAGCTGCCGCCACTATACGCTTAATATAAGAGGAGCCGACGACATCACTCCATGTTGGAAGGGGATCCTATGGAGAGGCGCCCGTCCTTGCTCTGGCGACATCCTAGTTTGCCATTATGGAAAAGAGACATGCACTACAGTGAGTACTTCTATTAGATGCATATGATCTGGATTGGCTTTGCGGCTCTGATGTTCAAATTACTTCCTGTAATGAGAGGAGCGGAGAGGAAGTAAGATATCTCTGCGCCGTGTTGATGAGATTGATCGCTGTCAACAGGCTGTAACACCCAAAGGTGGACCGCGTGCAGGAACTCTACTCAGCATATTTTTGTATAGAAAGTGTATTCCGGCGATGATTCGAATTCTTGACATCACTGCTATTTTTTTCACACGGGGTTCATTTTCGTTCCTTGCAACGAGGCCAAGATTATCACGAAGGTGAGCACAATCCATCAACAAGTCATCTCCCCTGCTAATGGATCGATAACCCTGCATAGTCGGGAGTAACGTGGATTGGCGGTTTCGATGTCCTGGCCACTTCGCTCATGTGTTGCTTGCCGCGCTAGAATGGAAAATGGAACTAGGTTGCAGCTAATATCCAGGACACGAGGTTTGGGGACTCAAACCGTATCAATACCCGTCTCCTCTCCACTGCCCTCACCGTCAGCAACAATATCTCGTAGTCCCTTTCCGAATTATATCAACTATGCCATCTGCCATCGGTGAACAGCCCAAAACTCATCAGTCTCTAATCATTGAAAACCTCTATTGCTGTGGGGCCGTTTCACTTCCTCGCGACCATTTTGAGTTGTTCTATGGCAAAAATGATAATGTTAAGTAAGTCCGAGGACCCATAGTTGATTCGATTTGCAAGTTGATCTCGCGTAAGGCAAATTGACCTACAGATACATCTGAAGAAGCTCTGAGTCTCCTGATCAAGCCGTGCGAACAGCAGCACTCAACTCTTCGCACACCATAGTGAACCAGAAGTTCCGTGCACTTACATTTGCGGGAGACCGTGCTACTTCAATTAGTTAGTTGACAAAGAACGAGGACGCGGTACCCTATGTATTCGGTCGAGGTAAAGGTATTGCGTGCAATAACGCAGACTAGTAGTGCATATATTCATACACCAATAGTACAGAATAAATACAATAATAAGCGATCTACACTCGACAGTTGTCTAGGTTAAATATCAGTATATCTTCCGCGCCGATCTTTACGAGGTCGTCCATGGCGTCCGCAATTCTATTCTTCTCTACCATACTACTGACTGCAACCCACGCCTCGTCTTCTAGGGGACTGATTGTGGGCGCACGTCGTCCGGGGGTGATGCTAGTCGCATCGTGCAATCTTGCACGGGGGATATTATATTCGCAGACAACGTATTTCCCTGCCGCAATGACACCCGCAATGCGGCTTGTAATGAGCTGGATGAGCGGCTCTAATGTGACGTGCTTGGGGATACTGGATTTGATGAGGACAGCCTCTGATTGAAGAAGGGTCGCAATGGCGTGTAAGCCTGCTGCACGCATTGTATCTCCGGACTCTGCAAAGAGAATCAGCAGACATGCAAAATGGCATGCAATCAAGTACGTACCTACGAGGTCGACTATACGAGCGAGTCAGAATTGAGCGGACACTGGAGTTCAGACAACGCACCAATCCCGTCCGCAAGCCCCAAGGCACATGCGGCCTCCACACTGCCTCCAACATACTCAATTTTTGTCTTTTGCCCTCCGCTAATGTTCAGCTGCTCATCGATCTTGTTGAAATATTCTCCAGAAAGCACTTCGAAGCTGGTGACGACTCGCTTTCCAGCAAGCTCCTCGACGGTCTTGATAGGACCAGCCTCGGGGACCTGCACCTGGAGTGCGCACTTCCCAAAGTTCAACTTCAGGACCTCCGTGATGTGCTCTTGCATTCGCGCTTCAAGGATCACGTCCTGGCCGGTGATGCCCAGGTCAACATTTCCCTTGCCGACGAATGATGGGATATCTGAGGCGGGGAGGAACACCCTGTTGCCGATCAGCGAATGTCATGAAATCGGACAAAATACACACAGTGCAATGGGGTGGTTCTTCACCAGGCAAACGTCTAGTCTGTGGTGTCTCCGAAATTGTATGTCGGCACCTGGAGCGATGTCAGCCTTTCGCGCGCATAGCCGTCTCTTGAACGCATTCACCTGCCAGGAGCTCTAGACACTTTTCGTGAAGCCGCCCTGCAACAGCATTAGACACTCCTGCCCACGAAAGCTGTGATAGACTGCACCTTTCTTCGGAATTGCGAACAAAAGACGGCCGTCGAGAGATTCAGCGTCTGTATGCATCTCAGCGCGTGGCATAAGAAACACACAAGAAACGCACTCATCCTGTGTGCTTTTGTGGGGTGATAAGCAAGGGACTGTTTGAGTGAGCCAGACGGCAAGCACTGTTGTCTGATCCGAGATCAAGACAGCCGCTGATTATTATAGTTCGGCGCAAGTTTGGCGAGCGTTGCGGTTGCGGTAAAACTATAAATGTACGCTGGATCTGTATGCTGTACAAGGGTCTCGCCGAAAGGATGAAAGGACCACTTGAATACAGAAAAAGCCCACCTCTCGCAGAGAAGAGAATTTCATCACCTTGACTCGATCGACGCGGTCACGTGGTCCTAATCTAGTAGAAACACCATCGCGCAGAATCCCTCAGTGGATTCATGTTTATCGGAGAGCGCTGAAAACTCTCGGAGGCGATATCAAGGACGTTATTAATAATTTCAGTGCGGTGCAGTTGCTTCCCAAAGGCAAAATTCCACTGCCCGGTAGCCATGCCAACGACACTCAGTCATGTATTGTGACGGCCCGTATCGAGAACAAAGGCAAATCGAATCGAATAAATAAAGATACAGAGAAGGGGAACCGTAACTGGCGTTAGCTCGACGAGGGAAAGAGCAGGTCGCGCGAGTCCTAGAGGCTACAACTACAGTAAGCGCTGACCCACGAAGACACGGGGCGAGGTCCGTAACAAGTAACAGAGGCCTTCGGAAACGCGGAACTCGACCATAATGTAACGGCCCTATCGTTAGATGTATGCTTATACAACACTGGGCGCAACACATCAAGAGGAACGCAACTCGAAATAGCCGACAATGAAAGGATGCTCCGAGCTGCAAGGTATATTCAAGGCGCGCAGTGCCGGACCTCATGATTACAAAAGTCGGCTATTACTAACCGGGCCCGACGTGACAGAGAAACAAAGACTTAATTAGGTGCTAAATGGGTCCCTGTGGATCCAGTGAATTCCACGACCAAGTCCCGCGTGATGCACGATATACATCCAGTAGAACCCATTCAGCAGTATAAGTAGTCATGACTCATACCCAGCGGAACCGCACCTGGGGTCCCAAGTACAGCTGTAAACGACGCTAGGCTTGCGAACTTCGTGGCGGCACTCAGATGGCGACACCGGGTTTGCGGCCACCAAGAAATTTATCCGACGGGCCGTGCGAGATAAACTACCCAACAAGATCGCTGGGCAGAAGTTGACAGTCTCATGAGGAGTTGTGCCACTAACACTTCCGGGCGTTCATCGCCGTACATGGATCCTCGGGGCTGTGCGACGGTTACAGAGCGTAGAAATCGTGTGGTGCACCGATTTTTGGGCGTCAGACGTGGAGGCGACGGCATTTGGGTACTCACAGTTCGATGACAATGTGCAGTCCGACTGCAATGTTTGCGTTACGAATTGAAATACTTCAGCGGCTCGAGTACAATGGTATCGTCTAGGCGGCCGTTTCCAGCTACCAAATTCCTATTCCTTGTATGAGCTGCAAGATGCTTCTATGATGTACCGAGCCATTCCGGCACTGCGCTGTCAAAAGAGAACCCATGGCGATTGCAGCATCAGCTGCAAAACGTCAGTGAAAAGGACCAGTCAACAAAGTGACGCAAATCGCTGTCACGCACCGCCTACTTGAATCCACGTAACAAACTCTGACGAACTACAACCAAGAGGTTCCAATTCGTATACGCATACGCCAATTGTATACACAACGACAGTAGTACACGGAAGACAATCTCAGGCTCAGCACATCCCACCATGCCCAAAGCACTCCGTTATACACAAGAAGCCTACCTATCCCCAAATTGTGCTCAGCCCCAACCTCAACAGCTTCAGGACAATTCAGCATCAGGACCACTGGGGATCTATTAGTACGGATAGTCATCGAAAATATCAAACGAGAGGTTGTAGGCCTTAGACGGGTTCACCACGCGCTGAGGCGGGTGTGCTGTCGCTTTCTTCTCCAAGATACGAAACAGGTTGTCCGGAAGCGGGTACACTAACAAAATGCTGATCAGCTCCTGGAGCTTCGCGCACATCGAATTACCCACCGTGATAGTTCTCCTCAACACGGGAGGGTGTAACACTCTTGGGCAATACAACCGTCTGTCGTAGGTACGGACATTAGCGAATAGCGGATTAAGATGGGAGGAAGACTCGACACTCACTCCGCGCTGGACGTGCCAGGAAATTATCACCTGTGCAGGTGTGATCCCCAACTCCCGCGCGATCTCGCGCACCTCTGGAATGGCGAGTGTGTCCTTCACCTGCGTGTTGCTCCCGAGCGGAGAGTATGCTTCGAGAAGAATGCCGTGCTCCTTGGACCACTCAAGCAACTCGGGCTGGGGGTTCCAGTAGTTCAGCTCCACCTGATTGACTGCAGGCTGATACTTAAGCGGGTTTGCGGTGAGGTTCTTCACCCTGAACGTGAAATACAACAGTTAGCTCTCCGTCATTTTGTAGAAATACACGCCAACTGACCGCGGAATGTTGAAGCTACAAAGTTGTCGTGAGTGGGGTAGAATGTACATGTATGCGCGAGATCTTACTTGCTGATACCGATGTTGCGAACCTTGCCTTTGTCTACCATCTCCTCCAGCTTCTTCCACGTCGGATATGGGTCTGCGGTAAGGGCCTCGTCCAACTCTGTACTGTCCTTCTTGAAGGCGATCGGCCTTCGCGATGTGTATAAGATACAGTGCCGCACGGAAAGAGTCAGACTCACCAATGAATGATATACAAATCAAGATAATCCGTGCCGAGGTTATTGAGGGTGTCGTCTAGAGCGGATTCGACGTCCTCTGGAGCATGGAAGCTATTCCAAAGCTTGAGGAAAAGTTTAGAACGCCTTTAAACGAACCACCGGCACAAACTTGATTACCTTAGATGTAAGCCAAAGTTCCTCTCGGGGGACTCCGCTGTTTTTTATTGCCTGCCCTACTTCAGCCTCGTTCTGTGATGGCGAGACTCAGTCACGAACGAGGGGGAAGTGATATATGAATCGTAGTGCTTACCGCATATCTCCATGCACCATCGATATGTTTATAACCGCTCTTGAGTGCAGCCTCCACCGCCTGGCCTACCTCTCCTTTGCTGGCCTGCCAAACACCTGATCAACTACTTCAACAGGAGATGGGTATTGGAAGAAATCGATTCACTGTACCGAGTGCAACGGCAGGAATCTGGTCACCCGATGGGAGCGTGTAGTGTGTCGGAAGTGTGGTTATAACTCCTGTATCACAAATGTTGTCGCAGGTACAGTAACGCCGGGGATGATGGAGATAAGACACTCGACAGAGAATATACTTGGCAGAGTAGCCAAAAGCATAATACACGAACAGGTAAGCAGGTAAAAGTCGTGTGCAGAAAAATTTCAGGAAGCTAAAAGCGGCCTTGCGACGGTGGTGTTCAGTCGCAGTAGCGCGTACGCTAACGCTATTTAGAGGCAATATCTCTGCCGAGTCTAGGTAAGCAAAAGATTTGGCTAGCCGTGGCTGCTGGATCGACTTACCTTTTTCTGCTACACCCATTTTACCAGTAGCACGGTTCAGGACCTTGACGACGAGAGAGATAGTCCTGCGGTGCAGTTGGGACTCGGAGCCTAGCGCGGTCGAAGCCAATGGTCTTCAGATAAGCTTGAGATAAGAGCTTTTGGCATATTATCTTATCGTCGATGTGGATCTTCGCTGTATAAACTCTTTGCAAGTACTATTCCTACAATCGGAATCCAAGAAACTTGCATATGTCATGTTTTTTGAGCTTGAAACGTTCGTCGAGGTTTCGAGGTAGAGATTGTGCGGGCGGCCATATTCAAAAATAAAACTCAGCAGGGTGTACATATAATATATTCATTTCAATAAGTTGACAATAAGTAAGGGTGGTAGCGATAACATAGTATGTAGTGCTTAGCAACGACTATTGAGAAATTACCAATCATAATGTTATTTTGAGCCTGTGCCCACGCCGTAGCAACTTGCAGGTCTCCCCTTGTGTCATGCTGTCGCCACCAAGTCAACAAAAGCAAACACGTTCCTTACCATCTCCCTCCGTCAGCCTCAGCCTGCGCTCCCCGCCGTCTGCTTGAATGATCACCATGTTTAAACACATCGCTACCTCTCTTCTCTTCTCTCTCGCTGCACTCGCCCAAGACATTGTGTACACACCCATACACAATGCGACCACGATATATGGCACATGGAGCTCAGGTAGTGGTGGTGTGAAAACGGGACCCGTACGTCGTCAGCTTGGCCCTAGACCATCTTACGGTCACTTACTGTGCGTGAAAATGCGTTAGGGCTTTGCAAACCCCGCAGATCGAACATTCACATATCCGAATACGACTGGGATATCGTATTCATTGTAAGTGATCAGTATCGGGCTTAGTAGTTGACAATCACCAAGCAAACATTCTTGTGCTTGTGCAGTACGGAGGATGGATTCTATGAAATTGCGCGATACCGGTATACGAGCAATGGTCAGTCAAGTCAAATGGAGCATATGTCCTTTTTCTAATGGCGCGCTTATCTCAGGCTCACATCCACTGTGCATAACGGGTGTCATGAACTGGTGTCATGGAACATACCAGTTAATGCCCAACGGTTCCATCATTATGTCTCCTTTCGGTGACGGATTTCAGCAGATCCAAGACGCTTGCGCAGCGGTATCCAAGTTCATTGAAACGTACAACGACACCGAATACTACACGGCGTGGACCATTTTCCAAGATCCCGTACTTGGGTACCAGCTCATTTTGGACCAGTATGACGGCACGCCTCTTGCACAGCAAAACCTTGTCACCACATCGCCCGACATGCTTCCCACGCAGAATCTTTTCAACGTCACTAAAACCGCGAGCTCGGATCTCGCGGTCAGCGCAGGCACGCGAACACTGGAATGGAGTTTTTCCAGTATTGCTGGACTCACCACTGCCGTGGTCGCTGCAGGCATGGCGTCGTTTGCCCTATAATTGACTGTCCTCGAAATGTAGCGGATTTCGATGACAGAATAGACGATATAGCGCCCTCATCGTCCTACTGATCTTCCCCATTTCCTTTGATTTCCGCTGTTGTCATGCGTTACGCTTGCATTTTATTCCACTTTCCACATTCATCGATGGACCTTACGCACTATCTTCCTCTTCCCGCTTTGCCTGCGTGCGGGGCGGATACATCCTCGACCTTATGATACCCGTCGATCGTCTCCCTACCCCGTACGCTCTTTTGATTTGGACATGACAGATTTTGATGTGGACGGTAGGGTTGCATACGGTCGTATAATAGATGCCAGACTAAGACGAAGTCCTGTACGTTGTACGTTCGCGTGTGTTGATCCTTTTATGGCTGTAACAACACGCGCGAAGTGTCAAGATCTGGTAGGTGACGCCACCCCGCCAGCGCTACTGAACGGGCCTCTGAGAGTCGCCAAGTTCCAACAACATGTATGCCTTGAGACTTGGATTGCCCTGGAATCTTGAGACTAATGGATGAATCGCTTCGCTTATCAAACTCCAGACTCTAGACTTCAGTCGGCTCCTTCGCGCATTCGCCTTGGATGCGCCTATCTAGCTTTGAGCACATATGAGGAAACTGGGACCGTTCGTCTTCCCAACCGTGATCCTAGAAGTGAGTCCCAGCACCAGTACTACACAACTGCGAGTGTATACCTGGCAACGAATGATATATTCTCTGCCCCTATAGTTCAACTTCGTTGCCTAGTTCACTCCAAAATTTTGGAATATTACTGCTTTGATGGACTTCGGCAGCTCATATCTGACAATGGGAGCAGTGTAACAATGGCGCAGGTCCATGCAATCCTCAGATACCACAGCCATCACCATCGCCAAGTAAGTAGTAAGCCCCAGTGCTAATCACTGCCTAACACCGATGTATAACCATGCTCGCGGCTTAGGTTCACTCACAAAAGCCTGCATCTTGCGTAACCTCCCAGGATTGTTGAACAAAGTTCTGCTCTTAACAAACCTCTTTGAATGTATTCAATTATTGGTAGTTTCAATCACTCAAGCCGGGCTCGCGTCCGCTCTCAGCGGAGGCGCTGCGCGCGCATGCCGTGGGTCCGTTACTCTTGCTCGTGTCCAAATTTCCTAGGCGTGCGACGAGACCCACGTCAACAACGAGTTCAGGTGGAGTTTACTCACTTGACCAGCGGCGTGACACCTTCCGGTGCTCTGATTTTACTTGTATGAGCTGTAGAGGGCATCATAGATGATGTAGCACTTCCGGTCCATTCCACTACTCAATGCTATTAGTTAGCGGTACGACCCTATTTTCTCACTGTGAGTGATGATGGGCCGCCCCAATCCAACAGATAATCGCCTCACACTCGTCTGCAGGCTTCATCTGGACCGCAACTCCCTCAGCTATGTGCAACGCCAACTTCTTCAAGCGCCGCTTTCATGATTTTGCTACTCTCGACCTTTCTATACTCGACTCGGGGTTGTCGGAGATTCCATCAGCGCTAGCAGAAACAGTATTCAGCCTTGGCGGCTCCGAGAGTTCGGCACGAAGAGAAGACCTTCCATTTATTGGGGTGGAAATTTGCAACAAGAGTCAAGTTAAATTCTGTCGCAGCGTGGACACTCCCAGACTGACTGGTCTGGAGTAGCCTGTTCTGCTTCATGTATACCCATGCATGCATGCTTCATGCGGACAGCACTGGCGCGTGGTTAAGGTTTTATTCATTCAAGAGATACCAGCGGACTTGGTGCGGTGGATACTAGTGGCCACAATCGCAATAATGCGACGTGCATACGATAGCCACCGCCGGAGATCGGATCCTCTTAGCTTCCATACCACCTACAGTGCAGCTTTTCGATCCTGACCGCATCTACGACGGGCCTTTTCAGATTCCAGCGGATTTTCTCTCGCCCCCCGTGTGGACTGTTAGCTTGAAAGGCGACTTATCACCATGTGTTTATCAGGACGCGGAACCGCTACCGAGGCTCGGCACCACGTCGGGACCTTGTGCAAGCACAACAATTGACACTGCTTATGAAGACGGCATTCCCTTGGGGTTTTTGAGGGTTGCTGGGGATGCGTTCCTATATATTATCGCAAAGGTACAAATTGAACGTCAGGGATTCAAGGAAGTCAGCTAAGATACTTTTTCTAGAGGACATTCGCACACAGTTATATTCGGAACGATCAAGATCTCTAACAAGGTATGATCCTCCTCTTTACCGCTCGTCTAATCCTCATATGGAATGTAACCGGGATAACTAGATTGCGACTCGCGCTCAGTCTGAACCTCGGAACTTAGAAACACACTATCCTAGATCTGTCCAGTTTCACCGCTGAAAATACAACGGCTCCCGAGGATATGCCTCAGCCTATGCATATATAGGCTAATACGGACGGACCCAATCTTTGTATGTCATTTCGTAGCGCTCGCGCAATTTCTCCGGAAATGAGACCTGGACTTGCAAAAAATCGGAGGAGCGACGATCCGCGTCATTGCAATCGTGTATCGTGGTCGACCTATCTGGAGATATCTTTACTGAAATCTGGTCCATACGGTTGGCTATGTGCGGCACCGATGTCCCCGTGGTAGCTAATTTTTTTTTCGTGTAGATAGGCGGCCCGGGGAGCTCGTGTTGCTGCAGTTCCCGGGTCGTTATTCTCTTGTCTTCAATGCCAACTGTTGTTTCGTTGTGGTAAGCTTCATCATTATGCCTTTCGTCATCGTTTGTAGGCGCAGTATGATATTCCGAGTGGAATACTCGTATGTACTTATATGGATCCGCTGACGCCCTTGTTCTAAGACGGACCGGGTCTTGGCCCACCTGACAGACCGCAGCGCGGTGTCTGCAGGTCGAATCTCATTCCTGAAGGGATTTCAGTGCTACAGTATTTCTGCTGAAGTGCATCTGCAGGTTGATAAGAATTTGTTTTGAATGCCGGCTGGCAATTCTGAGGTCTATGCGGGAATCGCTTGTGGGTAAAAACATTGTGGCTGTCGCTGTGAGACCCAGCCGTTGCGCGTTGTATTTGTTCGTTACCGCTTGCCGCTCGAGCGCACATCGGACATTCTAATGATACCATAGAAGTACTTATTGTGATCGAACGGGACATTGCTAATTACCCGTGAGCGCCGTACCGAGTGATTCTAACTGCGAAGTCGTAAGTACCTGCATTACCTGATGCATAGAGACCCATTCAATCATCGTTGCCTTTTTTTGTAACGGCTGAGCACGGATTCAGTGCATGGCTGACTAGGATGGTATTGTCGAATTTCGGAACGTTGAACATTGCACCGTCGGCTATGCGAACATTGTACGTTCGCGGCAGATGCCGCCGCCTATCATACATATCATGATCTGCTAACCGACATGTCGCGATTTCCCACGCCCCATTCCTGCTACGAGACCGCCCTCCATGCCATGAGGTTGAGTACCATATCAACCCCAGGTACTCAAGTTGGTAGGAGCTTTCATGTGGGTCAATGTACTGTTTTTATTTCACGCGCAGAGGGCTCTAAACATTTTAGCTATTAAGCTGATCTGGTAGGTATGGAAGCTCGCTCGTCTGACATTTTCGCGGATTGGCTTTGAACTTTGAGGTGAAATTACTGAGGTAAGTGGAGAGTGTGTTGAATATGATAATATAGACTAAGAAATCTTTTTTTCCACTTTCCAAGTTGGTGGACTGGAAATGAAAACTCTAAATTGTTGAAATCGCACTAACTCTGAAATCTGAATCTATGTCTTGTGTTTGGATGTATGCGAAGGTGAGTCAATTATATTCGTACTCCAAATTGCCATCCTCTGCGAGTGGCGTGGTGAAGAAGCGCAGTGGCCAGCCATCCGGATAGTGGTGAGACGCATCGAAATGTGGACTCGTTCTCGACTTTATGCAGGCGTGCAGCATTGAGTGCGTGACTGATTGTGCTTTATCCCGGGTTATTTAGCTTCTACTACCATCTCGTCAACAGGTGGCACTGAGTATTACGATCAGAAGGACCTTTGAAAAACTCTTGCCGACCTTCGGCGCATAGTAACGTCATCGGATAATGATTAGGGTCCGGGGCGGTCATGCCCTCGCTTGTATTCAGCCAGCGTTGTGTATGTGATTCCTTAATGTTCGCTATAGAAAGGTCACGCTCTTTAAAGGACTTCTTTGACAGGTCAGACACGCGATTGAAGGGTTGTCGTTCCCAGTTCATCGCTCCAGTCGCGCATATATGGACTTATACTTCCCATTCAGCCACTTGGAATTTGGGTCTGCTGACATCCGTCAAGCAGACGGGTGCACATTCCTACCCCGCACTCTGCTCACGTCCCTGTAGCTTCTAGTGGTCCGCACCGGGGCTGTCGACCTCCTCGTGCGCACTTTCATGTGCCATTCTTTATTCCGTGGGTCGCGTCGGACCTTTTTCACTATCAATTTAACAAAATCCCCGACGCTAGAAGCGGTACATCAGCGGCTCCGTAAGTTTGGTTCACAGTTAGGATTTGCTCTGATGACTTAGACAGCTGAATGGATATATGTCCATGGACTCGGATACTCCCAGGCCAAAAACGACAAGGAATTTATCATGGACGGACTTGCGTCCGGCACATGCCTCTGTAGGCTAGGTGGGTGGACAAGCTGATCTTGTTCAGCGATGCATGTGACTTAGTTGATGTATCTGCAACAACAGACAGTGCGGTACCCATTGTACCTTACTGCTGGTGATCGACTTTCCGGCTATAGAGCAGCTTCTCAGCTACTGGCAAGGGATAAACTTACCCCTCGCTACTGCATTGTGCTTCCTCCGATGACACGCGCAGAACTTGAGACCATTGTACGACACGCCAGCATGTGTTTATCAAAGTCCGGAACCGCGACTAATCTGCACTCTCACGTTCATGGCTTGGGCAACATGCATTGTGAGTGGCACCTGCCGTGCGAGGATGGAAGTATAGACTCAACGACCTCGCTCATTGTTGTTATCCCCTCCCAGCTCTCCTGGCCGAAGTAAAATGGCGTCCAACTGCACAAATACCATCAAGCGGGCCAATTTATATTCTCACAGTTGAAATGCTCCATGGCAGTCGACGTCTGAAACGCACATGCTCGTCAAAAATCTTCTCGCGTTGTCACAGCAGATGATCCCAGCACTTGTTGTGACTTTCTATCAGGCCATTCTCGAGCTTACCGCCACTCGCAACGCTCCCAACGAAACGCGCTAGCCTGGGCTCTAAGCATCTTATCAGACAACTATGTGATAGGTCAGCTACCGAAGATCTGCCTTTGCTTGACCATAGATGTGCTAGGCGCTCGAACAACCGGGCCTAATCTCTTCTTCCGCCTTACAAGGCGCTCGCGCAGATTCCCCGAGGGATCATGGATGGATCTTGCGTGCGTCTGGGATGAAATGTATGCATATATGCATGCCTGGCGCCAGGTGTTGAGCTCCGTGCTTATGCTGATTGGTGTGTCGGTCGTAACAAAGCTCAGCGCACCTGCCCATGTGTGGCTGAGCCCTCACGGACCCGCTGCAGACGTTCCGTGGAAGGCTTGCGTTACCTGTCAATCAATGTCGTCAAATTCGCGTATCGTATCGCGTCGTGTCATATCTCGCCGCGTCGTAATCCTGGCAAAGAGGCCCGTCTGGTGGTGGATTACCTGGTCTCTGCTCCACTCAGTCCCAACTCACGCTATATGCCAAGGCATTGTATCCGGCCTCCGCGGTAAGCCCAGCACTCTTGTGACAATCTAGCATGGTAACAATCCACAGACACAGGCTACCGCTGTCAGATGACCAAGATGCGGTCCGAACAAGTTGGCAGACGGGTCTCGTCCGTGATTTAGTCGACTTACTCAGTGCCTGCTATCCGTACTGGCCGCCACCGTTTCTTCCCCAGGCCCAGGCACGGATGTGGGGTGCGAGAAGGAGGAGCGTGCTTCGCGCCTCGATGGTGCCTCTGAGGCTTCTACTTAGTCGCCGGGACGGGCGGAAGCAGCAGCTTATGTACGTGGTCGCTGCATGGGTGTGATTTACTCATGCTGTGCGCTATTTCGTCCGCAGATGACCCTGCAGGGAGCGCGACCGTCGGGCGGATTGCTCAGCGGACGTGTGCTGCGCCCGGCTCCATAAGCTGCAAGCGTCTCGCTGCAGAATCCTCCCGCGTGCCCGCTCCAGCCTGCCCCTCGTGCAGTCGACCATTGCGCCGTGACCGACGGTCAATGGGCTGCGAGTGGTCTGCGGATGGCAATCGCCGAGGGTGTGTTCGGACCATCATGGGTCCATGGCGCACGAGCTCGTCTCGAAGGCTTCGCTCGTATGGAGTGATCCTGTCGATACAAACCCGAGCGCGCGCTCACGCCCCACGAGGCGGGGTGAGTGCACGCGCATGTTGCGGGCAAAGAAACTCCATATAAACTTACCATGTTGTTCAGTGACGGCTGTCACGGTCATAATCGGTCGACTCGCGTGCGCCAGGCTTCTTTGCTCACATTTGTCAATCGTATATAGCATCTCGATTCCCAGCAGCAGGTCAGAGAATTGGGGTTACGGCAGCTCTATTCTTCGTCCTATGCATCCTTTCATTAAATCCCCGTCCTTCAGTAGTAATACATTTCCCGCAACGGCGGGGCTAGGACGACCGGTGAGGTGAAGTACATACTGCGATCTACGAAGATGTACGTTGAGCAAGACAAGGTTAAGACTAAGCGCAAGCCAGGGCTGTCCATCGAGTACATACAGAGACAAGTGGCCGTCTATGGCTACAAGCACGCTAATCCTTCTTGAGGTCTCTCCGGATGATGAACATTCGGTCGCCCTCATCTTTCGCAGACAGCTCTTGGAGGCCTCTTATACTTGCAAGATCTTCCGTGCTGCGCCCTTTGGCGAGGACGACGTATATTTCGAGCCCATCACCCACCTCCATAGCGATGATCAGCCGCGTAACACATGCCTGTAATAAAACCAAGTACCTCAATATGGCGCTCCGTTGCGCTGGTAAACGAGTCAATGACGATGGACAGGACGTCGTTGAGTGGTAGATGCGTGGGGTGCGAACTACCGGCCGCCGGTGTTTGGTTCTTGAAATAGATCTACGTGAAGGGTGTGAGAGGGCCGCGTGCAATAGAAAGAAGACACCATGGCCAAGGAGGCGTTGTGAGACGTACCTGATTATCGAGGAAAGGCTGGACTAGCGATTGTGCTGCGCCAGCGGCCCGACACGCTTCACGCTCGTATGAGCCAACCGGGTCAAAGGAATAAACTGCTCCTGAACCTATGAGACATTGGGCGCTTAGCTGAAGTGAGACACCGAGTGAATAGCATGAATCACCGTCTTCCTCGATACCGCCGAGGATGTTGTACACATAGTAGGGGAAAAAGCGCTGCGCATACAGCATGGTTTGGATGAGCCTTGCGATGGCGCGCAGGGGCATTTCCTTTGCATGAGCATGCCGATACCACTAGGAATCGGTGAGCGAGTGTGGTGCAGAGCATAGAATGCAAACATACCTCAAGCCGCTGCTTGACCTTTTTCACGAACATGTTCCCATCCGCCGCAAAGCCATTCACCGCGAGGACGGCGCGTTCGGTCCTGTGCATGTGCGTACGTCAGCACTCGAATTGGAGAGCCATTGAGAGAACGTACAGTCTGAAGACCTTGGGAGCATAACGAGTCTGGATGCTGTAACCCTCGCTCTGGCGCGTGTCACCCGCAATGACGGTAAAATCCGCACCCGCAATGGCGAGGATGGTGCCTCCGTTCTCGGTGTAGGGGTTGAACTGGCGCTGCTGGGGTTGTTCGTGGGAGCCGTCTGGCATGATGAGGAGAGGGAGGAGGACGAGGAGGACGCAGTGCGCGATGCGAGGAGGCAGACGAAGAGAGGAGAGGGCGAAGGGAGGTCGAGTATATACGCTCAGGTGATGGGGCCGCGTCAGTTTGCGAGGGCCTTTAGACGCCACCGTTCTTGCAGCGGAGTTTGAAGTATAAAGCCGAGATTTCAGCAACAGCGGCTTCCAGTTCCTCTCCTTCGTCTCTCTCCCAGCCCTCCGTCGACTCGCTGCCCTCCGTATCTCTGACAGCAACGACTGATAGCCACAGCCTCCCCGAGCATTCCCCGCCCGCATTCCTTTTCTCCGCCGTTTCTCCTGCCCGGCTCTCTGCTTCTCACTTGCGGACCGCCCCGCCAGGCGTCTGCCCATGCGCCTTTGACGACCACCGCATGCTTATCCTCCTCCCCATCGCGTCCGTCGACAAGTCTCTTGCAACAACCTGCGGTCTTCGGCCACTTGTCCCGGGGAATATCCGTATCTACCGCCGGTTTGTTGACGAGAAAACTCATCAGTAAGCGGAGATTCGCCCTCTTGATCTTCTCCAGCTCTGCCCGGGCATACTGGGGCCTCTTTCTACGTCCGTTCCCATCCCTACCGCCTGTCGTTGGGTCGTTTTTGCTGAAACAGCTCCCGCATCTCCTTCGGAGAGCTCTGTCCCATTTCTTTTTTCATCTGATTAGATTGATGGGCATCATGTGACTTCTACTCCGACGCGCATGGTCACGTGGTATTATCAAGCTCGCTCGAGCAACTTCAAATTGAGCTGTACTCTAGCCGAAACTGGCCTGTGGTAGTCATTCGGATTCGGATCATGATTAAAATAGTCTGCTCATCCAGCGACGATTGGCATGCACAAGTGCTTGATTTGGGGCGAAGCTTCTGTGACATCGCCGAATTGGTTGATCATGCCGCTTAGGTGTAACGCGAAAGTGAGTGCTGGTGTCCTGCATAATCGCCATGTAGCGTCATATCCCTCGATGTCATTTCAAACATTGGCTCAGACTAGTGTTTACGCTATCTTCGGCGGTACTGACACTCATGAAGGCCATCATACAGCCACCGTTATCGTCGGGATAAATGACTTGCTACCGAGCGTTGAAGATTCAGAAGAAGCCTTGATGGTCAAGCTTTACTTCTTTGCTGCTTCTAGAATGAAGAAACGGTGCGTCGCCGCGCACCCCGAGCCGAACCTACATCTCAGAGGTTAGGCTTCTACCCGAGCGTTGAGACGTCAGTGTAGTCCGGACAAAGATTGAGAACCGTGTAAGCGCTCCATAGGGTGTGGATTGCGTGAAAGCGGCGAAATCAGGTTTGGTATAGTCCATCCGAATGCTAGAATTTCTGATCCAGTTATCGACAGGGATGATCGAGAATTCTGCCCTGTCCTTCGTCTAGCACGCGCATTCGAGAGACTACCGAACCTAATGAAGCAGCAGACATGCTCTACTCAGCTATCACTGTGGAAACAGTTGTCGTCATCCCCTCAGTTTTAGCAGAGTTCGATGCGCTGGCGTAACATCAAGGTTTGAGGGCCCCAAGCAGGGGCTTCTAGTAAAGGTAAGGTCTGCTAGCGATGTTTGCGATGGCCGTATTCTATTTGTTTTCGTGTCGCTCATCACCTTTGAAGACAGTTAGACACGTCGAGAAAGCAATCTATACCAATGAGAATATGTAAATGACTAGTGAAAGATGAATGTTCGTTCTGAAATATTAGCGATAACGTTAACCAGCTGGAAATAATTGACTCCCTGGAAGCAGCGTCTTGGGGAAGCAAGCGAAGCGCGCCGCCGACGCCATCATACGATAAACTGCCGCTATCAAAGCTAGCCTTGTAAGTTCCGACAAAATTCCTTAAAATGATGGAGTTGCTGTATTCGAAATTGATCCAGAGCCGAGAGAGCCGCAGAACCCGTACGACGTGAACTACATTAGCGATTTCTGAAAGATCAATCCGAAATATCTGCATCCAGGGGCCGTCAACAAGCACCTCCTTTGCATTCTAGTTGAAGTCATAATCCGTTTCAATGGTTTCTACTCTGCTGGTCTATCTAATCATGTCAAGACCAATCCTCCGCGTTGGCGTATCTATCAACCGCTAGTCGCTTATGCTAGTTCTTCCGCTCTGCAACTCGCCCTCGGCAGATATGATCTAGCACGTCTCTTGATCGTCTTATCCGTTCTGCAAGCCTCAAGACAATAGTTCTGCGAACCCAGCGTCTGCTTCTAATACGAATTCGCCTTTCCATGCGTACAGCTGGATTTTTCGAGTAATGAACCATGGCACAACCGTATTCACCGTCTTCCGATCAAATTAGGGAGCGCTGTTTGTCATTTTTCGTCCGTTATTGTGCCGAACGTTCGCTATCTATACCTTTGACGCCATGTGTATCCCTCTAGGGCAGATTGGTCCCTCGCCTGTGCTATTCCCTTCTCCCGTTGAGATTCATCCCCGCGACTCGCTCAGATAGACTCGGAGCCGTTTTCAGCTGTTTCTCTTCTCCCGCTGCCTTCGAAACCTGGACTAGTCGCTGTCTCAAGCCTTCACGCCTTGATTCCTAGCATGGGTGACATCACCCTGTCTCTTCCTGCGCGTTTATCCGTTATCGAACATTGAACGTTGTAATGAACTCGCGCAGAAGGGCCATCTATTCTTGCGCCGTCGCCTCCGAGTACTACCCCTGCTCCTGCGGATTCTCACACAGCGGATATACTACTCACGGTCTTGATCGAGTGGATTTGCTCTCGCCTTATCTATGTTCTAAGTTTCAACAGCCAGGATTCTCGAAACCACTTTCCCGTTCCTCGTCTGAGACGAAGGCCTTTCCGAAGAAACAACCGGCTGCGTCAGAATCCTCGTGACTGTGAGCAGAGGTATTGGCCTCACGCTGCCTTGCCTGGTATCCACTGGCCCTCGTCTCGAGCAGCCTGGTCTAGTTCAGCTTATTCCGCAAGCCAATGTCGCGGAGAGGGGACGGTTCCGGAGATACAGCGGGGAAATTCCCTGGCGCGACCATGGCCCTGGGATACGCATTGTGCGTACAGTCAATTGCCGCGCTGAGGTCTGCGATTCCTTTGGCTGGTGTAAGCAGGGGTACAGTTTTCCAGACAAATCGGGCGGCTATGTACTGTTGCGCGCGATTCGGTGCTGTATTGGGCGTGTGCCTGGTGTCTCACCGTTCCTGCCCTGTGTCCGTCAACATGGCTGCGCCGTTTTTCGGGCATACTCCCATTCGACTGCATGTCCGTTTGCCATTTGCATCTGCTTCCCGTCTTCCGTCTGGTGTCTTCCGCCTTCCGTCGCCAATCCGCATGCCCTCCCCTCCTGCCCTGTGTCAGCTGCGCGGCGTCTTGGCAAACGGATGCCCATATATAATATATCTATGATCACTGAGGGAGAAAGGTGTCAACCCCTTCGACCCTCTTTCTCGTTGATTCCAGCCACCTTCCTGTGCGACTCTGCGCGTGGCGCTCGTGGCTCCTCGTTCTAGCCGCCCGCATCCTCGAGGATGGAATGGGACACTCACACCCCCTCGGCGTCCTGTTGACGTCCCGGCCCGGGGCAGTGATCAACAGACATGCTTATGCCTCAGCGTGCGGTTATTTGTGGCTGCTGCATTTTCCAGACAGAAATTCCCTGGTCCTTGCCCGCTCTCCCCGCGACGCGGTGATCCAACGCGGAAGCCCAGCCCTGCCTCGGTCATTTGGTCCACGCGATTCAGATGACATCGAACGCCCTGACGTGAGTGCGGTTGGGAGGTACCCACGAGTGGCAGGGCAGCGGCGCACGTTGCTCTCACAGTCCCTCCGCTCTTCCTTCTGTCCGGCGCTCTCCTTACGTGTTTTGAGCCGATGGCTGAGCCGCTGGGAGAGTGGTGGCGTTGGTCGTGAGCGTCAGACAAGTCACCGGAGGGCACGGCGAATACGGAAGGACGTTGTTAGCCCGAGCTTAATCATGCTCTTTGCTTCGATATGCTGGGTCACGAGAGGATTAGATACTGCTCCGAGTCCGGATCTCACAGTGTTGCCACGCGTGTGTAACAAAGTGGTTGTTTGGTTTTGTTAGGATCCAAAGCCTCCGGCTTCCGTTTCGGGAATATCTCGCCCCTCTCGCCGTGACCAGAGCCAGCGAAAAAGGGAACGGGAACACGTCGGTTTGTCTCTCGCTGCTATCCTCCAACTCCATTTTCTATCAGGGACGCTGCACAGCTAGTATTTAGACTGCTTCAGCCCTTGCTCGCGCACGTTGGCTAGTTTTAAGTCAGTTGTCTGTACTCGCGTCGGAAAATGCCGAGGCGCCGATTTAACAAAGACGCTCGTTTTCACTGGTGGCGAATGCAGCTTCAGTCGGCCAAGCCATGGCAACACCACCGCCGTCTCAGTTCGCAGCTCTTCTTCGTCAATCCAAATTTGCATCTTTCGACCCCCATATTGGTCAGGTCTATGCTTCATATGGCGGTCATGCTCATCGAGGGAATTGGGGCCTCAAGCGTCCGTTACCGCTCCGTCGACGAAAGGCAACTGTAACCGTCAAAACGGTGGATTCAAGACAACAGCAGACCGAGTGGAAGAGTGCGGAGCCTCAGGATAGGTGGATCAAAATGTGGGACGAAGTTGGAGTCACACCTCGCGTCTATACCGGCCCCTGGGCGACCAAGCTTGGCCCGCTGGTTAGTCTACAGTGGGAAATAGACTCAGAGTTTTCGCAAGGTACTAGAGACGTGCAGGACATTGACGGTTTGGAGCAAGAGTTGAAGAAGAAGAGCAAAGCCGTGCCCAACATCTTTGCCATGTCCAAGACAGAGCGTGCACGGTACATGGAGGAGCTAAGGGAGGCAAGGCCGGAATTCCGCAAATACTTCCGGGTGCAGCAGAGGGCGAGGGAGAGAGGTGAAGACATAAATGAGGCTGTGGTGGAGGCTGAAGTCGAAGCGGAACCAGAGGAAGCACATCCAGTTTCCCTGTGGGAGCAGTCGGACAACCCCAACCATATCCAGGAATTCCTCGAAAGACGCGCAGCCAAGGAGTACAATGCTCCCAACGCACATATCATCGAACAGCGGCCTCAGCGGTTCGGGGGTTTGGTCTACGCGAGTTCGTCTCAATTACAATCTCTCTTCCTTTCTCCCCCTCGAGCGGGGCGTATATTGCAGGGCCAGGGAACCAATACAAGGCCTGGATTGCGCCTTGTGGGCCGTGCTCAGGACGATGATATGGTCGCCAGCTTCGCTGGCATGACGTCTTCGCTTAACAAGAACAATCGAGGTTTGGCTATGCCAGTTGACTGGAGTCGCCTGTCGTCAACTGGCGAAAGGAATCCCCAAGCCAGTATCACGGACTTCAGGTTTGCTCAAGCTGAGCTTGTAGGAGCTCCGGAGACAGTTGCGAAGAACCCGGCGGGCATCAAAAGCGTGCACATGCGGACGGAGGTGGAACATTGCTCTGCAGACGATGACGCTTTGACCCAAGCCAATCCTCATCCACCTGGCTCAAGGGAATACATCGCACACGAAGGCCATTCGACGAAAAACACAATGTCCATGATTCGATCGACGCCTAAGAAGGGTGCTAGCTTTAGGGCTTCACCTACGGCTAAAGCTGACCTTCTTATGACGTTGAACAAGGTTGTTGAATCCAGCGAGCCGAATACGTATTCTTGGACAGAAAAGCCGTTGTAACATGGTGTAACGGTGTAACCCACATATCAAGTACTTTGCGAATATCACCATTTTATATCGTATGGAGTTTCTCTGCGAGTTGGTGCGGTCGTCAACATCACGGTGCTGTCTGCGTTGACCTTTTTTTTTGCAACGACTTGTGCCTATCGAATCAGCTTAGTGACCGCGCTCCCATGTTAAGCGTCAAAGACCACCTTGAATACGTGAGTAAATCATACCAACTTGGACAGATGTATTGAACGAGTTGTGTATCTATATTTCTTATCTCTTACATATACAATTCTCAGGTCACTTTCAGGCTGTGAAGCGTTCAAGAATATCCTCCGGCAAACAGGTCGCTTCCCCGGCTCTCTCAAAGAGCTTTAACTCCTTATTACTGCAGATCAAGCTCAGCCGTGTGTCCTGGCCCTGTCGCACTATGAGGTCTTGGATCATCTGCAGCGCATGCCTGAGCTGCTTGAGTCGGTCCTGGGCACTTTCCTCCATATACTTCATGACCTCGTCACCCAGCTGACGCTTCTGGATATTGCGGAAGAGCCCCTCGGAGTGTTTTCCGAGGAAGTGGTGCTGCGTTTGGGAAAAGTACAGCTGTGGGTATTTGTCTTTCCATCCGTAATTAGCACCGCTCGTTGTTGCTAACTCGATAATTGAGTCCTGCGGCACCCGTGCGCCGGCGATGATCACGTCCAGCTGCGGGGAGGAGAAGGTGTTTTTCTTGACGCTTAGGCTT
Organism: Fibroporia radiculosa; assembly: GCF_000313525.1. Lineage (NCBI taxonomy): Eukaryota > Fungi > Basidiomycota > Agaricomycetes > Polyporales > Fibroporiaceae > Fibroporia > Fibroporia radiculosa. Next base: position 26,512 of record NW_012133235.1, on the reverse strand, counting down.
GCCATCGAGGCCGCTAATGCATCAAGATCAGTTGAAGGCGACGGGGCAATGCAGGCGTCCACTTCGAAGCGGACCACCAGCTTCAAGCCTGCGAAATCCTGTCACAAGGCATACGGACGAAGTTGAGTTTGCATGTGCAAGTTAATATTTATAAGAGCGCCTCACGTATTGTATGATTCTATGATGGCCTGCCGCGCTCTTCTCACAACCAGGTGCATTCTCTGTCAGCTCATGCTCGAAGCTAAACCCATACGTCTTTGTATACTCCCTCAAACGCGACTCCCAACGAGTGAATAGGATGGTACGACGACCTGCGAGTTGGGCATCGATTCGGAAATCCTTCAGCGTGCTTCCCCCGGTTATCCAGCGTAGAAGCTTGCGCAGGTTGCTGCGATCCGTCACGAAGTCGACCGAATCCCAATCGACCTTTGTGCTATCTTCAAAATGTGTCTCCACGATATCCACCGCGCGGAAGAGTGGATAGAGTGGAGTGGAGGGCATGCGATAGCGGTTCTGATCGATGAAGCTTTCGCCCTGGTCTGGGACTAGTTGAAACGGTAGAGGCTTCTCGCGCCAGTATGCTGGGGAACCTACCAAAAGGATGGAGTTAGTACTCACTAACCTTTCGAGTGCGTAAAGGCGTGCGTGCAAAGTGCATTCCCAAACACTCACCTGGCACAAGGATCGTTGGTTTTTTGGCTGTGGTCCAATTGTACGAGCCGATGTACTGGAGGTCCTTGATCACTATGTCCTCGCTAGCTGCTTCTGCAGGCTTTTCCAACGTCTGGAGAGGTGTATCGGAGAGGCCATCGGTAATCGTGCGTTTGATGCGAGATCCACTCGCGGTTGTAGTATGAGAGGCACCTCCTCGAGTACCTCGTCCTGCATTACCTCCCGCGCGACCCCGAGATGGATTGCTAGGCATAGGAAGCGGCGTCGCTTATACGCTGTAGAGGGGGTAAACGTATTGAAGGTTCGCACAGTGGATGGCGATATATACGGTAACACTCAAGCCCCAGCGTGAACTCTGATTTGCATTCATGAGTACAGAAGTTTGGGCATAGCTTCTGCATCAACACGGGTGGTCCTTGTGACATGCGGAAGTGCCCAATTTCAGATATACGTCCAGTAAGGTTCAGCATCGAGCGCTCTTATAAGACCAGAACTCAATATCAATAGCAAAAACGTGTATCGAGCCTTCGTAGGCCTCATAGTTAGTACAAATACACTTTTACAAGACATCGGAACGCTCCTATAAGCATGAACGCAGAATCAAGCGTCGAAGCGAGCCAACATTTTCTCAGGGAGGCAGCTGTCCTGGCCAGACCTCTTGAAAACCTGTAGCTTACCTCTGCTGAAAACGAGGCTGAGTCTACCCTCCTTTCCATGCTCTATAACCAGTTCCTGGATCTCCTCAAGGGCACGTCGCAGCTTCCTGAAACCGGCCTGCAACTGCGCATCGATGGCGTTCATCTCTGGACTTCCCAGTGTTCGCTTTGTGATAGCCGTGAACTCTCCGCGTCCATGTGCAGCAAGAAAGTGATGCTTTGTCTGAGAGAGGTAGAGCTGAGGGTAGGCATCCACCCAGTCGTACTGGTGAATATAATTTCGAGACCGAGTGGTCAACTCGATGACACAGTCATGAAGCACCTGGGAGCCTGCACGGATGATGTCGAGCTCGGGGGTAGAGGCGCTCGTGTCAATCTTTGAGGTTTGGGAAATCCTTGCTACATCCAGACCCGATATTAAGTCGGAGAGCGAGTCAACATTGGCGGATGGAGCAGTGGGGCGCAACGAGCGCGATGGTGCAATGCAAGCATCGACCTCGAAGCGCACTACTATGGTCAATCCGCCAAAGTCCTACATCTTTCGGTCAGGACGCGTCATTGCAACCAATGTGGCCAAGACACTCACATATTTAACGATGCGATGGTGGCCTGTTCCTTGCTCACAGCCAGGAGCCTTTGTCGTACTCTCCCGTTCAAAGCTGAATCCGTAACTCGGGCGAGTAGGATCCGGATCTTCTCTCGTCTTCTTCTCCCAGCGGTTGAGGAGAACTGTGAAGTTCCCCGCGAGCTGTGTATCAATGCGGAACTCCTTGGCGGATGCATCCGTGTCATTGATCCATCGCAGCAGCTTCCTTAAGCCGTTGCGATCCGTGACGAAATCAACGGAGCCCCAGTCGATGGTCTTGCTCGCCGACGCTATATCCACTGCGCGGAGCAAGGGATATAACGTCGTCGAGGGCATTCGATATCCATTCTGGTCCACGAACCTCACACCGCTATCTCGCGGCACCCGGTAGGGCAGAGGCCTATTGCGCCATTCAGGCGGAGAGCCTGTATCATGGAAATGTCCAGTGTACACTCATCCAAGTTGTATTTCAACTGACCTGGAACAATGATGGTCGGCTTGGTAGCATTGACCCAATTATAGGAGCCGATATACTCGAGATTTTGCGGAGCAATGGCCTTGCCTCCCGGATCAGTTGGCTTTGCAAACGTTTTGAAGGGCGTCGAAGCAAGACCTTCGGTGAGAGGGCGTTCAAGAGGGAGAGAGGAAAAGGCAGGGGCATTGGCAGATGAGGCTGCATGCCACCCACTATTGTTCCTGCGGTACAATGGTTGGTATGACATGGTGTAGGCGATTGGCGTGTATGCCGATGAGCAACAGCCCGAGCCAGTATTTAAGCGAACCAATTGACGCCAGTTTCTACTGGTGGGTCTACAAACCTTGAAAAATAGGTGCTGCCACCAGTCAGATGAGTCAAAGCAACGGAAATGGGGTGTTGGCTGCATTACAGGATAGGGAGCAGTTGCTACTTCATACCGGAATGTTGTGCCGCCCATGCCTGTGCCACAGCATTTGGGTCTTCGCACACGCTAAGAATTCGCCACTACGGTTTCCATATGCTGTCTTGAGACACCTTGGTGCAAACTAGAGAAGTCAGTTGCGCGAAGGAGATGATATAGTTGTCGCTCTTGCCACTACGTACGTTAATAGGGTCCATCGAAGGAAACCGTGACCCACGAGGCCGAAATTATTCGCCTCACGCCTGCTCACGCGCGTAGCCAGATGGCGCCATAGAAGCTTTCGGGTGCACATACGGCTGCAATGGGCCACCATGAGGTCCTAAGGGATATAAGGTTTTGAAGACACGCAAGCGACTTGGCCGGGGTAAATCGATGAAGCTTGAAGCACTGCGCTTTAGAGATTCTCCAATGACTCACACCCCGGTAGGAAAGTATGTATACAGTAGTTCGAATGCTTGCTCCTTGCCAGTATGCGTCTTCTGTCTCGTGACAGAGCCCCAGAAGACGACACACTGCAAGGACACTCAAGCCTACGAACACATACAGTACACAGCCTCGCTCCTAGAATGTTGCTACAAATCCGATGACTACTATTCTACAAGAAGACAACTCACGTATTCAAACCTGCCAAATAGGAGATAGATGAGATATGAATGACTTTTCGACAGCAAGGTGGAGAACTTCGAAACGCGCCTCCGATACTCAGGCTTCAAAGCGCCCCATCATGGGCTCGGGGAGGCAGCTCCCTCTATCTGCCCTCTCGAATACCTGAAGGATGCCACCCTTGTGAACTAGGCTGAGTCTGCCAAGCCTCCCGTGCTCAATCACGAGTTCTTGGATGGTGCCGAGTAGATCTCTCAATCTCCTAAAGCCCGGCTGAGCTCGCGCATCGATGTTCATCATTTCGTCGTCGCCCAATTTCCGCTTGCGAATTGATTGGAACAGTCCGCGATTGTGCACCGCGAGGAAATGATGGGGAGTAGCAGATAAGGATAGTTGAGGGTAAGCGTCCGTCCAGTTGAATTGAGAGAGATAATTTTTGGAACGTGTTGTCATCTCCACCAGGCTATCTTGTGGTACTTGCGAGCCGGCACGAATAATATCGAGGTCTGAAGTAGAGGCATTACTGTCGATTGATACCGTACGATTGGCGCTCCCAGAGACGTTCAGAGAAGACATCATTAATGAGAGTGTTTCTGCAGACACAGACGAAGTCGAAGACTGTGGAAGCTCAGAAGTAGGCACAAGACATGCGTCGACCTCAAATCGCACGACTAGTGTCAAACCATCGAAATTCTACTCAGAAGTGAGTTTCGTACTCAGAAAGAGTTGGGACCGGACATACGTATCTCACGATTCTATCATGTTCGATTCCTATCTCGCACCCCGCTGCGCGGACAGTGCTCTCATGTTCAAAGTTGTAACCGTACGTCCAGATCGTAGGGTCTGTCCGCTCTTTCGTGTTCTTGTGCCATATGTTGAACAGTACTGTGCGTTTCCCGACGAGCTGGGTATCAATGCGGAATTCCCTCGCCGTTCCATCAGTATCGAGAATCCATCGCAACAGCTTGCGCAGGTTGTTCCGGTCCGTGATAAAGTCCACAGACGACCAATCCACCGTATCGCCGTTATCCTCTGCCACTATGTCCACTGCACGTAGTAATGGAAATAGTGGACAAGACGGAAACCAGTTGCTAGCCTGATCAACAATGCGAATTCCGCTGTCTCGTGGGACAGAGTACGGCAGGGGTCTGTTGCGCCAAAAAGGCGGCGAACCTGTACAAGTCCAGGCGTAAATATGCAGCATAAATGTACAGAATTTTGACTGACCGGGCACAATCATCGTGGCCTTCGTGGTTACATCGACCCAATTGTACGAACCGAGATACTTGAGATCTTGGATTACGATATCTTTTCCCTTCAGGTCCTCCGGTTTCTCGAACACCTTGATGGACGGGGAAAGGAGTCCCTCGGCAAGCTCGCGATCAGGTGGAATAGGTTGTGCACTAGCGCTGTGATGTCCTCCACGTCGCGGAACATAACCGCGTCTATTCCCGCGATATGACATTTGATAGAAAAGTATGTGAGAGGAAAAGTGGTGGCAACCAGAGAGAGAGCGAGCCAGACCCAGAGCAGCAATCCTCTCTATCGTATATAAGAGCTTGGCCCGCCCTTCTATCGCCGGGATTGCGTTCTGTAATTACAATTTGTGAGCGCGTGATACTAGAGGGACCCCCGAATATAGCTAGTTGAAAACCTTGTATCTGCAGTCCTCGTGAATGAGGTGCTACTCTGTTTGGAAAAACTCTGCTTCGGGTGAGAACAAGAAAATTGCTAGCTTCTTTGAACGTTGTGTCAGACGAATGGGCAACATCTCCATCGATAACGGCCGAGTGAGCGACATTTTTTACTACGCCAATCATGTCGAAATTTTTACGAAAACATGGTCATTGACATTGAGATGCCCTGATCAACCTCATAAGTGACTGAGTAATCTCAAAAGCAGAATTATTCCCACAGAGCGGACCAAATAAATAAGATTTTATCTACAGATTTGACTGTGGGCAATGTTATCGCAGTGTAACGGCATCTGAATGGATAACCATGGGAGCACTCGGACATTGAGTGCACTTATAACATCCATTAGATGATCTAGTGGCCAGCATATTCAGTTTGATTTAGGTTGGCCGAAGTATTGACTGGCGTTGGTTGGCAATGCATCGCTTCACTGGTATGCCGGTCTGCACCGTAGGCTCGCACCTCAATGATTGGCCAAAAAAGATCTATACGTCCATAGGGTAGGATCTTCGTGCATGCTACAGCATTATACAATACATCAACAGTATCAGCATTAAGAAAATAAAAATGACCGATTGACCGTGAAACGTAACCAAACTCAGAAGCCACCCTTTCCCCTTACTCGCGCAATGCTGCCCTGGACACCCTTGATGACGCCCATTACACCGCTCGTTACTCCAGTCGAGTCTGATAATTCCACGCCCTGTGCATCGCGCCACACGCCATCGTGTCCGACGCGGTGCAGATGCGTATTCTGGACACTGTGCACTGCCGTCATCCACTCGTGGCAAACTTGCGGGCTGTCGACCATCACGTTCACCTCTTGGCTGTGAAACCAAGATTGTGTATCTATGAGATGAGAACAAGTATCATTTGAAAGACATCCACATAAAAAACGCGTGGTAGCGTACCCATATTCCCATTACCCATAATGCCGACGGAGTCGTCGATGACCATAAGCTTTACCTGGTACATGCCTCGTTAACAAAGAGATGACAAGAGAAATTGTTCGTACTTACATGGCAGTTTCGCTGCTGCAAATGCGCATTGATCGGCTTTGCCTGGTCTCTGCCTGCAGGCGAACTATCAGCACCTGCGCATATAATCTTGAAAACACATTAGACACACCCGTATACCAATGGAACTTCAGCCTATCCTTCTCTTCCTCTGCTAGCTGTTTATAAATATTCCGAGCGACCTCCTCGTTGGTACCCCCTTGCATTGGCAATGCCTCACCGCCGTCATTGAAACCCACATCCACGTATAAGATGCATTCGATGCCCCGTCGCACGGCGCTCAGCACACCATCTACGACAGGCGGCGCACTGAACGTCGGCGTCTGAATGAATACCTTCCGTTGGGCGTGCTTAAGTGCTGCGAGCCACCCCGAATCTTGGGGGTTAAGCAGCGCGCGCTCGTCGTTGCCCGGTCGACCGTAAGGCGCACGGTTGAGAAGTGCCATTGGTACCTCGGGGTGTGGCGCATGCAGGACGTGCGGCTGGTACTCTTCGTCGGCAGTGGGATCATACGAGGCCGTCGCCAGAGTGGCCTGATCGCCTGCATCTAAGGAAACTTTGTCAGCGTGATAAGCGACGCGACTCACAAATACTTACTCAAGTGATCCGCGATCGACTGGTACCTCCCAGAGATGAACGGTTGGCTCTTGCTCTTGTCTGTGGGCTCAATCTCCGATAGTTCGCTAGAATCCGGATCCGTCGCCACCTTCCCCTCCCGCTGCATCCTCTTGAAAATCTCTTCGCCCCTTCTCCCGTCTAATAAATGCGTCGATGCGTACGGGCTCTCCATCTCAAATTTGTAGCCATCTGCAGGAGCCTGGAATGGTTGGCTAAGAAGCGGCAGTGGGGGGTGCATGACCTTGTACCAGCTGACGAGCGCAGTGTCGTACATACTATCCACGATTGGACCCTCTATATGTGCCATCATCTCCACGTGGGGTCGATCTTGAATGTTATTGGAACATAAAAGAGCCAATTTGCGATCAACGATCATGAACTTGCTGTGGAATGTCCCCAACATCGGCCTATTGGCAGTACTGTCAATGAGAAGGCACATTCACGAAAGAAGCTGAACCCACTGATGGAAGTTTATGAGCTCGAAGTCTATCCCAGGCATCTCGCTCGCCTTAGGCAACTTTACTTCCTCGCCCGTCCACTCATCCTCCTTGACATACAGATGACTCTCTGTAAGCATCTTGAGATTCGCGCGATCATACATGAGCTTGACAACAGCTTTCTTCCCGCGAGCTTGGGACCGTCGCGAGAGCTCAAGGAAGGCGTCACATATCTTAGTGGCTGACTTCGATGCTTGCCAAAAGTTTGTCGCAAGGAATACTTCAAATTCTGCCTGGACAATACAATCATAATGATGCTGAATGATATCAGGTATGCTGTACAAAATGTCAACAAGAGACTCTGATACAACGCATCAGGGAAGACACTCACACAGATATGATGGACAGTGTCACTACACCGCGAGACCCAAGAAGCGGTGGAGAAACAGAGCCAACCCATGGGTCCACATCGAGCGTTTTCAAGACATCATGATAAATCTAACAACGAACGATAAGCGAGGCTGAAAGGATATACGCGTCTTTACAGAGTATCTAAAAGGACACTCACCTTCAAAAACAAGTCACTCGGCCTTGCCCCAAACTGACCGCACTCTGCCGCTCTGTCCAAATCTTCCTGAGACGGCTCGTCTTCTTTGGTGGCCTCCCTAGCTTCCTCGGGTGTTCTGCCCGTCTTCAACATGCTCGCGAGCGTGGAAAGTAGACCACCCGTGGCACCAGGTTTGTGTATGCCATGGTGGTGCTCTGCGTACAGGGTCTTACCCAGTTCTCCTGGTGAAGCGTCGGGCGATGTCGCGAATGCGGCAGTGAGGGTCTTGTCGGAGTGGGTGAGGCTATAGACTCTGTCTGAAACCATGATGGTGGATGAGATGGAGGGAAGGATTCCTGGTTAACTCACTCACATTAAATGCACTTTCAGGGGAGGGGGGGGGCGCCTGGCCACTCCACGCAGCTATGACGACTTAGAGGCTAGGGCGGAAACGACGTAACGGCAAGGTGGAGATTCGGCTTCAAACCCGCTGGCGTAAATTGGAAACCGGGAGGAATATTCGACATTCGGGAGCAAGAACATGTGCAAAGAAAGAGTGATGTCTAGAACAGTCACTTGCGAAGTCAAATTGAGCAATTCTTGACTCTCGAGAGTACGGCGCTTAAGCTTGCTGCGTGGGACTATACACTGATCGCCTAAAAAGCACCAACTTGAACAGAGCAAATCGATTACCATGGCAGCCAAATGATTATCCTACAGTCTATAAAACTACAACCAACCAGTCCTGATATTAAAGTGATTCACACATGAACGAACTGTCCCAGTACTTGCACATGCACGAAAACATAACACCTACAGATTCAAAGTGCGCCTTCTGCCCAATATCTGAGATTCAGACCGTTCGACCAATCCTACTTTCAATGGTAACCGCGGACTGCTTCTCTCATTTCCGACGGTTGGGAACCATATGCTAGCTACGTTCCATTCAATGGGCTGGTGGGTAGGCTCGAAGGTAAAAGTTGTCAGCAAGATAGCGAGGACCATCTCTGTTGAATTAATTGGGACAGTGAGTCTTACGCCCTCCTGACGATTTGGCACGCACTGATTTCTAATTCAGCAAATTTGAATCCACTATGAAGCTATGTCAGGCAAGAAAAAACACCATTTCACAGGACACGCACATGCACCCTCGCTTCCCTCCAATGAAGGTCATCCTGCATATGCATTTCATAAGTTGGCTTAGAATTCCACCATGTACAGACTCTGAGACTTACAAGTTGGAGTACACGCCTGGGATGGAGGCATCCGTGACAGTTTCAGGTAATGGGGAAAGCCAACGTTCAGGTTTCCATTCAAGGGAATCCTGCCCCCAGAAATCGTGTTGTATATTGGAACCCAAACAGCCGATTATGACATCCGTGCCCTTTGGTATCGGAATCTCATACATCTCGCTCCCATTCGTGCCGATTATTGGTGCTGACAACGGCAGCACGGTATCTTCACGAGCCCTGAGAGCGCGAATTAATGCATCTGCGACATCCGATGTATGGTGAGATTGCACGTACACACGAGTCACCATAGCGACTGGAGGATATCTATTGACAGAATCAAATAAGACGCACGAACCCAGTTGAGAGGAAAACTCACAGTCGCAGAGTCTCCTTACATACACCATCCAACAATGGCAACGTATTTAACTCATCGTAAGGTATTGAGTCCCCAGCCTGTGCACTGACAATCTCGTCACGAAGGTTTGCCTGAATATCGGGGCGTTCAGCGAGTAGTTGTAGAATATGGGCCATTATGTTGGATGTTGTGTCCATGGCAGCGAAGATGAGCGTCCTTCGTAGTGTACGTGGTGTGAGCTCAGAAACCAACAAAATGAGAGCTCACGACTCACGACATCTGGCCGAGCAACTCCTCATCAGTTAGCCTCTCTTTATCTGGCGCCGCTGCATTAGCTTTCACTGTAACACGTTAAATATAGCTCGGAAACTGGGTGAGAAGTTCGAGACGCACTTAAGACACTCATAACGTCATTCTCCTCCATCTGATGTACCACTGCCTGGTCTCCTTTATCGAGGGCGCGTTTTTTCTGGTTATATATTTCCAGAGACTTATCCGCCATTAAAATCGCAATGGATTTCAGGTTTGCCGCGCTCCTAGAGGGGACAAGATTGACGAGCCGCGCGCGGAGCCAACTTGGAAGCGTTTTGACCAGAAATGGTAGCAATCGACGCCAGACGTAAAGTTTTTGTATGTTGGGTCTTTGTAGTATGTCAGCACGATTTATCAATCGCGGAGTAAGGTAGAATCTTGGCTGACATCAATGACTTCATCGCGTGTTCGTACGCGCTGTCCGTGTCGTCTGTGAGGGATCTGAAGGAATGTCCAAGGCCGGCCCTACCGATAATCTCGACGGCTGCCCGACCGCACCAATCTAGAACGTCCAGCTCTGTTGGGTCCTGATATACGCGCCCTGCAAGCGCATCTCGAAGCTGAAGGGCATAGTAAGTAACATTCGCGGAGATGGGGTTTTAATTGTATACCTCGTGTCCAACCTGATAGAATATAGGCATCATTCTGCGGAGATGATTTACCGAAAACACCGGGTTGAGCATCCTCCGCTGCTTGCGATGTTGGTTGCCTGTGTATGGTCAGCTAACTTGCTGCATCGCCGTCAAATAGTAGCGCAGTACCTGACACGGACAGCAAGCCAGGCCCGAACAGTAAAGTATTCAGACTATACTTGAGCTGTAATGACAGAAACCTCATCACGCGGACGCTCACTTACGTCAAGAACCAGTCTGCCTTCTCAAAAATATGTTCCTCTTTCGCAACGATGGTATGCAGCGCTCTAGGATCTGACACGTATAAAATAGGGCGCTAGGGCAAATCGTCATTGCTTATCGGTGCTAAATTGCTGCCCATGTCACTAACTTTGAACATGCCATACATCTTCGATACAAGACCATAATCCAGTGCAACACGCCTGTGAAATCCAGATCCACGTGGATGGAAAAACTGCAGAAGGTTCCCTGATTAACCAAAGTCAGTAACTCTTAGGTTCACCGACACATTAAAGACGATCGCACCAAATAGAAAGGATTGAGGTGGAGGACCCGGTATCTTATTCAGGGCATGATCTATCTTTTGTCGGGACAGATATCTCCAGAAGCCCCATAGTCCCAGTGCAATGAACAGACCCAATGACATGGGGTCGCAAGACATGGTCGTGAGGTGCGGGCAGAGTACGCGGGTGCGACGCTTTTACGCCCGTCAGTCTTTATATATGACCTCACAGTCGCCCGTGCGCATACGTAAATCTTGTAGTGCATGATCAATGAACTAAGTCATCTAGGAATGGGTGTGCATTGTGCCAGCATCGCAGAACATCTGCCGTGGCCATTCGCCCGATAGGAGACGTTTGAAAGGTATGCTTGAAACTCGCTTTATAAAATCACAGCTTTATGGACCACTCTACGGGCTATTGAGTAATCGCCCATGATGATTGAAACCTGTGTCGATATGGACTAAAGTCGCTCTGCCG
>NW_012133235.1:0-15102 GCF_000313525.1 Fibroporia radiculosa | reverse complement strand
TCTACCGCCGCTGCTTGGAGCGGCGGTACGCCAGCCAATCTAAAAGAGAATAGGGAAAGGACTCGCATTTTAGAAGACTTTTACGATCCGATGGCTTTATCGTCCTCTCCGGCTCGTCGGTAGATTGTGGCGTTCGCCCCGATGGGACATGTTCCGAAATTACTGAGTAAATGGTCAGCCACGGACATCCGAAGCTCGCAAGAGCGAAGATTGGAGGAAATATCTACTCGCAGCTTATGGCACTTCGCTGTTCATTGGGAGCTCGATGCGGGGTAGTTTAAGCGCCTACAGACCGTACAATCGCCGCCCCACCCCCGTCCCGCCATGGCTGAGAGGTGTAATACCTGAGTTTGATCCTGAATCCTGAGGCCTATAACATCTGCCACGTAAGTGGTACCCCGAGTAATATTACGGCCAGGCCTACTGGGCATCATGCCATGTCCACTGTCTGGACCCTGGTTAAGTGAGATGACTCTGGAGAGTTAGATAGGTTCAGTTCTAGCAGCTGCTAATGTGCAGTACTGTGGTTGTGAAAACGGTGGTGGTCCACTGGTGGGTATTCAAAAAGATGAAAGGTTCGCATTGTCTGTCGTGGATTGGCTGGAGGCTAATGTCAATCAAAACGCTTTCCGATAGCTACGCGACAATGGCGGATCATGATAGAAGAGGCATAGACGACTGCCCTACACTGAGTCTGAGATCGGTCGCGGTTCTAGTAGTACTAGCCAAGAAGAGTCCTGCATTGGTGGAAGCGCTTCAGCGCTAACCATCGCAACCAAACGTTTTGTGCGCCTGACCAAAGCTTATGCAGGGGCCATCTACATATAATATTATATGGGACGTTGTCATTTGCTCTCTGGTACATAACAACTTTCAATGACGCTTAGTACCACCATTCGCTAGGATATCATGAGCAAAAATATATACGAAATTTGACATACAGTTCCAGAGCTACATCGTATTTGTACACTATGGAAACTCAAGACCGCTGGTATAACTTATTAGTACACTGTGACACCCATACAGCTGCAGAGCGGGACGAGAACCACGAAGAGGAATGCGGATATACCAAGCGAAATAGATATACCAAGCGAAGTAAACACAAACGAGAAGGTATGGGAAATTTCATGCCTGGGATAGACTAAGACGATTGACGAAAACTCGAAGGATAAATAGATGCAGGACGCAGGGGCGGAAGACAATAATTTATCCCTGTTAGTGGAGATATTATGCTTCATGAGTGGAGAGATGTGAAAAAGTAATTGACTATACATCAGAACCCACTTCTTCTAGAGACCTACGTCTCTGAGCGGGATCATAAAGGCGCCCTCCCGCGCCCCATTTTCTTGTTTGCACTAGGATCCACGCTACGACTGCGAGCGGCGTGGGCTTTGCCCAGTATCGGTCTGGGTGTCGATGCAGTTGAGTAAACCAGTGTCGGAGAGGGACACCACGACGTAAGAGGAAGTGGCACGGGCGCGGGTGGCATGCTCTCTGGTCGTCCGTGTCTGTGATCGTCTTTCTTCAAAATGCTTTGTAATTGCTGTCGAGCTGTCGGAAGTAGAACGTCACCAGAGCCTTCCACCTCTTGACCATCCACCCGGCTGACGTCTTCGTACAGCTCGGAGACGCTTCCCTCCGATTTATCAAGGATGAATTCATCTGCATCAAACGATGTTTTCGAATCGACGCAAACCGGAGAACGCTCAGCGCGGACAGCGTCGCGCGGGGTGAGCAAAACCTCCAGCGGGCTGACCGAGCGCGATTGCGACGTGGAGGCTTGTTCGAGCCACTGAGATTTTGGACGCCGTCCGCGTTCGCGTTCCACGTGCGACTTGCGAGGACTAGCTAGAATGGCACAGTCGTCACGGGCAGGCGAGGATGACTCAGATGACGACGAAGACGTTGTCCGCAAGATAGCATTTGTAAGTGCTGAGAACGTGGGTTCCGTCGGACGAGGGTGCGCGGGAGTGCGGCCGTGAGAGTGTGGGTCGTATGGGTGATGTGGGTGGCGAGATTGGCTACGACTCGAGCGCCGGGCGGAAGAGATCGAACGACTCGTCGAGCGCGTGGCACGCGAAGAAGATCTGTAGCTCTCCCCGTCGTCGATGGCAGCGGTGTCCAGGGGCACTCTGAGACGGGATCGAGAGCGTGACTCCGAAGGGATCCTGGACGGTCTCACATCAGGAGACGACATCATACGATCGCCCGCCTCGCTCGACCCGATCCGCCAAGCGAATTCATCGACTGTCGCGATGTTCCAACGGTTAGGAACTGACCTTTCCAGGCAGCCCCGCAGAACACATTCTGCACCACGCCCAACGTCTTTTGGTAACTCATACACGCCTACCAGATAAGAATCCGACATTAGATACGGCTAGTACGTAATGCTTATCTCTCGGACGTACCATGTAAAATTTTCATCTGCAATCGAGGTTCGTACGAGTCGGCGAAAGGCAGACGACCCGTCAGCAATACGTACAACATGACTCCCAATGCCCATATATCTTGTGCTGGACTCGCTACGTACTGGGCCGAAGAGTGTGGAAGGAGCAGCTCAGGCGATGCATACGGCAATGAGCCCTGTTGGTATCGGTTAGATATCGCGGATGGCTGAGTTGAAGATGAAGGAAGAGGGCTGGAATTTCGATGCCGAGAACCACCGTGATGTCGTATCAGGGACAAGTGTGTCGACAGCGGGCCTTGTTTGCTGTGCGATTTTCTTGACTGTGTTGCAAAGGCAGATGCGTGCGCCCTGCGCAGTTTTGATCCTACCGTTTCGCTCTCGCTCTCGTTCTCGCTCTCGCACTCGTCCAGCCTGCGTGCCATTCCGAAGTCGGCGATTTTACAGACACCCATCTCGTCTACGAGCACATTCTCCGGCTTTATGTCCCCGTGAACCACCCTTGCCACTTCATGCAGGTACCGTAGCCCCCGCACCACCTGCCTGAACATCATCCCCACATCGTCCTGCGCTAGCCCCGGCCGCCCGTCCCGCTTGAGGATATCAAACAGACACCCTGCCGGACAGTACAGCGTTACAAAGTAATCTGCAAACAGAGTCTGGTTCACGGAGAACAAGGGAAGAACATGCTCATGGCTGAGGGTGCTCCAGATAGCTGCTTCATGGTCGAGGCGCTTTCGGGCACGGGCGGGATCTGGCTGTTTTGACAGGTCAGAACGACGCACGATTTTTATGGCAACCGTTCCGCCTTGTAGCGACGACGCCTGACGGATAGTGGAGAAACCTCCCACACCAATAACGGAACCCAGCTTATATCCAGAGATGTATTCCCCTTCCGCATCTGGTGCCGGTGCTGGTTCCGCAGACGGGCTGAAAGAAGACAAGAACATGGCTGCTGGCGACATAGAGAGGTCCGATTCTGGAGTATCTCCTTGTGAAAACGAAGATGAGAAAGGAGAGGTATAAGAAGGCAATCCAGGAGCTGATGATTCGCGGGAGAGACACTGCTCGCGTTCATCGTCGTTTAGCCAGATCTCTCTAGATGAGCACGATGGAGATTCATCTGGAGAGAGGAGGGAGGACAACCCGATAGGCTTTTTCGAAGTAACAGTATAGCGCATCCAAGGACAAAAACAAAGGTAAGTTGAACGACGACGAGAACGAAGACGGTCGATGTGGAGGTCGTGTGGGGAAGATGAAGAACGGAGGAGTTAGAGAGGGAGCCGTTCAGGGAATGTTGATGGCAGACAGTCCGCGGTCTTCCGCCGGAACTTGCTTGGCCTTCGAGTTATGTAATACATGATCTCATTAATTTCTGCACACTTTATCAACGATCCAATCATCATCTTAATTACAGAGTAGTTAACATAAAATCAGTATATGATTATATTTAAATAAAATTCTAATAAGTGGAATCATAAGGATGGATAACTTCATGAAGTCGAATCTCGATACCAATCACAAATCAATCACACACACAAATCAATCACAGTGTCGCTTGACCGAGCAAGTCGAATCGCTCTGTGAACGCACAAGTCAAGTATTTCTACCCGCTGACAGCGCCCACGCATAAAAATCGGATGAGCTTGAAGAATTAGCATCGTAGCTCAATATGAATGGTCAGTCAGTCGACCCCGTACATGCACGGTGACGACGCCACGGACCCTGCTTCAGTCTATGGTCAGCGGATTCCTATGATGCAGATAGCAATATTTCAAAGTCTTCGTTACGGACCGCGAAGGAACGCTCAAATATGAAACGAGCGTTTGCCTTCCGCGGCTTGTTGCAAGCCCTCCGGTGAGTAGACTATCACAGTCTCAAGGTAGTATAGAGCTGGGCGAATGCAGAACTTACATATCCCGTATTGCAGATACGGCGGGCCCCCACATCGTCCGCTGTTCGGACATTATGCGCATTGTATTGCGATCGTGAGAATGGCGTTCTCTGTTCAGAATTATTGCCGATTCGCGAGAGCGGTCGCGTGTCACGCGGCGTCCCTACGTAGTAGTATTGAGACCGCCTTCGCAACCCATTAGCACATTGTAAGTGGCGGCTCAATCTCTTCATTTCTGCTGAAATGGTACGCCCGATAGCCGGCTTCCAGACTGGTGTGCGTCGATCTTCTTCGGTGCTCCCGTGAGACCCCATAACACGAGACTCTCCGAGATTCGCTACTCAAATGCTTCTACACCTCTTTATAATCTAGTATGTGTAAACATATCCGACAATCACGCCTGCTTTGTTTGCGTTCATGACGATAAGCGATCCCGGGCTTGCGTGGACTACTGGCTGCATTCATGCCGCTGGATGGCGGCCCGTCCACTCATGCCGTGTTACTACGGAAATACACTGTTTATATAGCCTTGACTTCGAGAAGGTCCACATTCACATTCACAGTGACTTTGGCGACCTTTGATAGCAGTCATGGCGGGGACAATCTTTCTCCTGCTCATCAGTGCCGCGTTCATGACATGGCGCTATCTCGTTCGCCGACCTACTGCGCCCATCATCGATAAAATTCCTGGGCCTGCCCCAGATACATTCTTGAGAGGTGTGTATCTCACTTTTGTCCTTGATACCAGTCGTGTTGTCACAGTGCTATGGAACACAATCTCAATGTCCTGTAGGAAACCTCCCCCGTTTCCTGTCTCGTCACGGCTCGGATTTCCAGCGCCATGTAGCGTTGGATTATGGTCCAGTTTCAAAGATACACGGGATTCTGGGCGTATGTATATCTTCGAACCTAGCGTCCTAGAGATTGACAGGCTGAGCGCTTCGATATGTTCAGCGTCCGATTTTGTATATCTCTGACCCCAAGGCGTTGCACCACATCATTATCAAAGAAGAGCCTATATTCCAAGAGACTAGCGCATTCCTGAAGTGCTTGTATATGGTTGTGAGCTAACTTCAGTTCTGACGACCTATTTCAGGTCCAACATGTTGATGTTCGGCCCCGGTCTGCTTTCCACTGCCGGTGAGTATATTTCCATGTGACGTCATTAATCATTGATATATAACCTTGCGTAGGCGACGTTCACAGGAGGCAACGCAAGATGCTGAATCCAGCGTTCTCTACCGTCCATATGCGTTCTATGATACCGATATTTTACCAGGTTGTGCACAAGGTTAATTTTCTCTTTGTTGAGAGAACTGGTGTCTGATAGACTGTGAATAGTTGCGGAATGCTGTTGCAAAGCAAGTGAAGGAGGGCTCTCAGGAAGTCGACATGTTGAATTGGATGGGTCGTACTGCTTTGGAGCTCATCGGGCAAGGTGGACTGGGATATTCTTTCGACCCTCTCACACAAGATATGCAGAACGAGTATGGTAACGCCTTGAAATCATGGTTGTTCGTATCATCTGTTTAGTGGTTTTAGTTCTCCTCGCGCTGATTGTAGTGATTCACCTTCTCAGCCCGAATATGCAGAAGGTCGCCATGTTGCGGCGTTTCACGCCTTTGTTTGCGAATATGGGTCCGGCGTGGTTTAGGCGATTTGTCTTGAGCTTGATCCCCATCGCAAAAATTCAAAAGGTTAAGGAGCTCGTCGACACTATGACTGCAAGATCGCACGAGATTTTCCGAGGAAAGAAGGCTGCTCTGCGCCGTGGTGACGAAGAGCTGTTGCGCCAAGTTGGGGAAGGAAGGGACATAATGAGTATCCTTAGTATGTCCTTTGGCCATCCGCAGAATCAGTGCTCACTGGCAATCCAGTCAGGGAGAATTCTGGAACATCAGATACTAATAGGTTGCCGGACGAAGAACTCATAGCGCAGATGTCGTGAGTGCCGTCATTCTTGCTCCATCCAACTTATAATACTGACGTGTCAATTTGAAGTCTTCTTGTGCTTGCAGCGACCGACACTACTTCGAATTCCCTCTCTCGGATGTTACAACTGCTTTCTGAGCATCCAGATGTCCAAGAGAAGCTGCGTCAGGAACTTTTGGAAGCAGGCGCGGGAGATGGTTTGTCATATGACGAATTAGACCAGCTGCCCTACCTCGACAGTATATGCCGAGAGACTTTGCGTGTGTGAGTTGTGATAGTACTCTGAAGCCAATGATGCAGCTGATTGCAGTCGACCGGTAGCTATCCGGCGGCTCCTGTTGTGATCCGCGTGTACGTCGTTCTTGCGGTCTATACTACGAGAAAGGTCTGATGGTCATTTACCCAGAGCCACTAAGGACACTGTTCTCCCGCTGTCCGAGCCGATTGTTGGCACTGATGGCACCATGATCTCCGAGATACCTATTTCCAAGGGAATGGAGGTTATTGTTGGCATATTGGGCTGCAATTCGAGCAAGGCACTCTGGGGAGAGGATGCTCTGGAATGGAAGCCCGAGCGATGGCTCTCTCCCCTTCCTGCTACCGTCACGAAGAACACCATTCCTGGTGTCTATTCTAATTTGTCAGCTCTGAATATTTCTTTCTTGAATTATGGTACTGACCAGCTTGAGTGAATAGAATGACCTTCATTGGTGGAAAACGCGCCTGCATGTATGTTCTTCTGACCATAATTTCATAGGAAATCCGTGCTAATGCTCATTTGTGTAGTGGATTTAAGTTCTCAGAGATGGAGATGAGTGGGTATAAAGCTTATCAAGTAACGCGTTGCTGACAAACGGGTGCAGAGGTCGTCATGTCTGTACTTCTCTCGAACTTTCGATTCCGCTCAACCGATAAACCTATCGAATGGAACGTCGGTGGGGTTCGATATCCTACCGTGGGGAAAATAGACAACACCCCCCAGCTACCGCTCCAGGTCGAACTATTGAAGGATATCAAGGCGTAATAAGTTTCTCTATCATTTGCACATTTTTCGCACTCGCTACACGCACGCACAGACCATCCCTCTTTGTTTTTTCTCCATGTTTTGCGCGTTTCACTTCTTGTCGCTCATTCTGTTCTTTGACATTTCTCTCGTTACTGCTGTGTCGATGCTTCCTCAGGCTTCTTGGCATTCACGATAAATCTGGGCGGAGGGTCTCGAGACATTTGTCCTGTCGCTAATGCCAAGTCGTGGCTCTACGGTGGCTATCTTAGATCGGGGTAGTTGGCATTGACTTGATCTTCAGCTGTGGCGTCGTGACAGCTGAAATATAGACCACTCAGTAGTAGGCTAGTAGCCAAGCGTTGCAATTTATAATCGAATTGTGCGATTTATTAGTGGGCGGTATGAGAAACCGAATAACTGTGTCGTGGATACGGTTCAATCATCATTTTAAAATGAACTTCAAACACGCACGGGCAGTGTTTATACACTACCAATATTACAACATATTTCTAATAAAAATTCTGTGAAAATACTCCATGACATACAGGACGTATTTGAAATATCAATACTCTGAATATGCCCGATAAATACTACTTAGGATATATCCATCAAAACTTCCCAGAAGGCAACTGTTGACATGAATTTCCGCAGAATATTTACAGTATTTCCAAAAGAAATTCAATGAGGATTTTGCATGTATTTTCACAGGATTTCTGGTGGAAATACACTGTTATGCGTGCCGCGGTGTATCATACTACTCGCTTCCGACTTTTGACTCTAAAACTGCGATCATTCGGGCGTGCGCCACTGAATGTCATATTGCTTTAGCGCATACACCACTCGGCGTTATCCGACTCAACTCCTTTTGCTGCGCTGACCACGTCGCGGTCACTGAGTCGCAGTCTCTGACAAAATTTACACAAAATGCAGCTGATCATTTGTGAGATAGAAAGTATAGATACAGAACTCTAGTCTCACTTCGGATTCTCGGTCAGTTACGCCACCACGGCCGCAACGGCGAGGTAAGATGACTGATGTTCACTTACGTTTCGGCGACTTTTGGGCGCAGCGGGTCTGTGCCGGATCACGTCCGTTTCCGCAGACTGACCGCAGACCGATGTTTTGTTACGAGGGACAGCGTTAGTATTCGAGTATAAAGCCAACCGGAGCGTCACCCATGAAGCTTCGTTCCTACTACTGAATTTGCCATACCAAGCCACTCACTTTAAATTTCCACTCAAACGTCCGTCTGCACGAACGCTCATGTTCGACACATCCCTCTGGACGTCGCTTCTTCTTGTCGGCGCAGTTCTCTTTCTAGGAAAATATGTGTACGGGCGCAGAGCTCTGTCTACATTACACAATATTCCCGGACCCCCCTCGTCCTCTTTCTGGATCGGTATGTATACGAAGGTCTTACAGCTCTGAGGCTAAACACATTCATGCAACAATTATCAGGCAACCTAGGTCAATACTTCTCTCGGCAAGGCTCGGAATTCCAGCGCCACGTTGCTCAGGACTACGGATCCGTAACGAAGATCCACGGCCGTTTCGGTGTATGTCTGCCTCAACCACGTGTATTCGTAAAATTATAAAAATATTGTAATTTTTCAGAGTCCTGTTTTATATGTCTCTGACCCCAAGGCGTTACACACAATTGTCATTAAGGAGGAGCACATATTCCAGAATCCCACGGCAACACTATCGTACGTATGTACTGCACTAGATCTTCACATGGCACTCATCTCTTGATACAGATTCAGGCAAATGATGTTCGGTCCTGGACTACTGAGTACACAAGGTAATTCTTAAGGCTGTCGCCGGTTCTTCGAATTTACTGTGAGCGTAGGGGAGAAACATCGCAAACAACGAAAGTTGCTCAATCCGGCATTCTCCATCAACCATATGCGTTATATGCTGCCAATATTTTATCACGTAGTGCATAAGGTATCTGAGGCGCATTCCGGATGCGCTAGAATGAACTAACGCCAACTAGCTTCGGGTAGCCATCGATAGGCAGGTGTCTGATGGCCCTCAAGAGATTGACATTCTCAATTGGATGGGTCGTACCGCTCTCGAACTGATCGGGCAAGGCGGACTTGGCTATTCGTTCGACCCGCTTGTAGAAGACGTGCAAAACGATTATGGTGATGCTTTGAAGAACTTATTGTTCGTGTCCCTTGTAGAAATGCTGATATGCTGATTAAGATGAGATGGCAGACCGAATTTGGGAAAAGTATTACCTATGGTGCGATTCGTCCTCCCGTTAATTGCGAGGTTTAGCCCAGCAAAGCTCGGGCGAAGCGTAATCGATCGCGTCCCGCATGGGGAGGTTCAAGCTGTCAAAACGATTATTGACACAATGGACCGTCGATCGCGCGCGATCTATGAAAGCAAGAAAGCGGCTCTTCGCGCAGGAGATGAGGCTGTTTTGCAGCAAATGGGAGAAGGAAAGGATATCATGAGCATTCTCAGTAAGGTCCGCTGATTTATATTCTTGTCAATCGCTCACATCCATATAGTCAGAGCAAATTCTACCACATCCGTCGACGATCGGCTGAGGGACGACGAGCTCATAGCTCAGATGTCGTGAGTATTACATTTTTATCCGAGGGTACCAGAGTGCTCAAGCAACACTCAAGAACCTTCGTATTCGCTGCCACAGACACGACATCAAACACGCTGGCTCGCATACTGCAGTCCCTGGCCGAGCATCCAGAGGTCCAGGATAAATTACGCGCGGAGCTTCTTGATGCCGATGCAGGAGGTAGCTTGTCATACGACGAACTTGATCAGCTGCCTTTCCTGGATAGCGTTTGTCGGGAAACGTTGCGACTGTAAGTCATGTTTCGCTCACTATTCTTGTTGCTTTTGATGCAACCAATTCGCCAAAGGTATCCCCCGGTTCGAGCACTTTCCCGCACGTAAGTACTTGTCTAGCTCCTCTTTTATCTACCTCGGCTGAGGTTTGAGCGATCATGTGAAGTGCAAACCATGATACTGTACTACCGTTGTCTGAGCCGATCGTCGGGATAGATGGGATTCTCATCCGGGAGATTCCCATTCCAAAGGGAACCACGGTCATGATCGGAGTCTTGGGCTGCAACACTAGCAAAAAGATCTGGGGTGAGGACGCTGACGAGTGGAAGCCCGAGCGTTGGCTCTCCCCGTTGCCTGGCACCGTTACCAAAGATACTATTCCTGGTGTTTATTCCAACTTGTGAGAGCGATCAATCATCCTGATATGCAAGACGTTGACAAACATCATCTGCAGGATGACTTTCATCGGTGGTAGAAGAGCTTGCATGTAAGCTTTCAAGTCAATGATTGCGACATTGCATCGACGCTAATGGTAACTTTTCAGCGGGTTCAAGTTCTCTGAGATGGAGATGAGTGCGTAGTCGAAAAATCCTGCCCGCATGCTTGATGCTCATATTTCGCGCACTGCAGAGGTGGTGCTGTCGGTCTTGTTAACCAGTTTCACGTTCAGTTTGTCGGATAAGCCCATCGAATGGAATGTTGCGGGCGTCCGCTATCCTACCGTAGGCAAAGAAGGCAAAACTCCGCAAATGCCGCTCAAGGTGGGATCCCTTCGCGGTGCGAAAATTTGAACCACTGTCGCTGTCCCTATGCTCGTTCCATGACCTTAATTCACTGGACTTAGACTCGCATTCTCAATACTTACCAATAGGCATTCCTTGAGTGCTAGTGAAATAATATCTTTGCTAGTTCTATTTATGCAGCTTTACAATGCCGACCTAATTTCCAGACGCCCTGGCGCTGTCACAACTAGAATGAGAAATACTTGTATGCGATATTAATAGTGGAGGCGTGTTGCGACTGGAAGCTCGGTGATTGTGAGGAATCAGATGCCGATATGGCCAAGCCGATGCAACCTGAGTATAAAATGATGGATCTTATGTTTGATTTTGAATCCGCGATCGCTGCCGAGGGCAGCTTGGCCGATCCGCGATTCGGCGGTGTCCGTGTCTACCCGCTGACCTGCTGCGATCATCATCAGTGACCAGATTGTACGTTGAATACAAAGTTCTACTCCCACCTTGCACCTCGAGAATTCCGTTATGTATACGCGTCTTCACGGCCGCAGTGGAGTTGACTCATACTGCTTTACGTTTCGGTCACTTTCGAAATGGAGAGTCCGTGCCGAGCCTCTTCCGTGACAGGAGGCCGATTTTAGTTACGAGAAGAGTGTTGACGAGAGTATAAAGCGAGCGGGGCATCCCTCACGAGTCTCTAGATCCGTCTCCATACTATTTGTACGCCACAAACTACGACGCGAGTCAGCCTTGCGAGGACCGCCTCTCCCTGTTGCCTCTAGTCTCCATTTCTTGTGGCTATCTTTGATTCTCCCACCTCTTGAGACTCCCTTATCTTGCTGGTCTTCTTCCCTGCAGCGTTGTCTGCTCAAGTCCTCATGTTCGACACGTCTCTCTGGACATCACTTCTTCTAGTCGGCGCGGTTTGCCTTCTGGTAAACTATGTGCACGGACGCAGGGCTCGGTCTACGCTAAACAATATCCCGGGACCTCCCCCGTCCTCGTTATGGGTTGGTACGTACACAAAGAAGTGACAACTGGGCCATGTGTTCATACCACATTTATCAGGTAACCTGGGCCAGTACTTCGCTCGGCATGGCTCGGAATTCCAGCGTCACATTGCTCAAGACTACGGACCCGTAACAAAGGTCCACGGCCGTTTCAATGTATGCGTGTTTCGGCTATGCGTTTTCATGTGACTTACTACGTCCGATCCCAAACTATCAGAGCCCCATTCTGTACGTGTCTGATCCAAAGGCCCTACACACGATCGTCGTGAAGGAGGAGCATATATTCCAAAACTCTGAGGCAACGCAGTCGTAAGTATCATGTCGCATTGGATCTATTCCGTGGCGCTCATATTATATGATCCAGAACCCGACATATCATGCTCGGTCCCGGGTTACTGAGCATGCAAGGTAATTCTAGAAATAATCGCTCACCCTCGAAACTGACCATGAGTGCAGGAGAGAAACATCGTAAACAACGGAAGTTACTCAACCCGGCATTCTCGATCAAACACATGCGCTATATGCTGCCGATATTTTATCAAGTTGTGGATAAGGTATCTGTGCTACGCCTCGGATGCGCTGGAATGAGCTAACGAATATCAGCTTCGAGTGGCTATCGAGAGACAGGTGGCTAG
Source organism: Fibroporia radiculosa (assembly GCF_000313525.1). Classification (NCBI taxonomy): domain Eukaryota; kingdom Fungi; phylum Basidiomycota; class Agaricomycetes; order Polyporales; family Fibroporiaceae; genus Fibroporia; species Fibroporia radiculosa. Next base: position 2,664 of record NW_012133235.1, on the reverse strand, counting down.
TGGCCCTCAGGAGATCGACATGCTGAACTGGATGAGTCGTACCGCTCTGGAGCTGATCGGACAAGGCGGTCTTGGATATTCGTTCGACCCGCTTGTGGAAGACGTGAAGAATGATTATGGCGATGCTCTGAAGAGCATAGTGTCGGTTTCTACTTCTTACCTGTAGAAGTCAGCAAATGCTGATTTAGATGAGATGACAGGCCGAATTTGGGGAAAATATTACCCATGGTACGATTGGTTCTCCCGTTTATTGTAAGATTAGGACCAGCGAAGTTCCGGCGAAGCATAGTCGATCGCATTCCACATGAGGAGGTTCAGGCTGTCAAGAATACTGTTGACACAATGGACCGTCGATCTCGTGAGATTTACGAAGAAAAGAAAGCGGCCATTCGTCATGGAGATGAGGCTGTTTTGCAACAAATGGGAGAAGGAAAAGATATCATGAGTATTCTTAGTGAGATTTTCTTCCCAATTTTACTGCGCGTCGCTGACATGCATTGAAGTGAACGCAAATACTACGACGTCGGCCGACGACCGACTGACGGAAGATGAGCTGATAGCTCAGATGTCGTAAGTCCTACATTATTTGATCGAAGAGAGCTGAAACATTAAGCAACACAAAGGACCTTTGTATTTGCTGCCACAGACACGACGTCGAACGCGCTGGCTCGCATCTTGCAGTGCTTAGCTGAGCGCCCAGATGTTCAGGACAAGTTGCGCGCGGAGCTTCTCGAGGCCGGTGCAGGAGGCAGCTTATCCTACGACGAGCTCGACCAATTGCCTCTCCTTGACAGCGTTTGTCGGGAGACATTGCGACTGTGAGTGATTACGTCGCTATTTATTGTCACCATTTTTGATGCCACCAATTTCCAAAGATATCCCCCGGTTCGAACATTAACCCGCAAGTAAGTACCCCTCCTAATCATCGCTGACTTGCCTTGGCTGATCTTTGGCGATTCTGCGAAGTGCAAACCAGGATACTGTGCTACCGTTGTCTGAGCCGGTCGTTGGGATTGATGGGAGTCTTGTCCAAGAGATTCCTGTTCCAAAGGGAACCACAGTCATGATCGGAATCTTGGGCTGCAATACCAGAAAAGCAGTATGGGGCGAGGATGCTGATGAGTGGAAGCCTGAGCGTTGGCTCTCGCCGTTGCCTGGTACCGTCACAAAGACAACCATTCCTGGTGTCTACTCCAACCTGTGAGTAGAACAGTCGTCTCGATATGCAAGACTTTGATAGATGTCACTTACAGGATGACTTTCATTGGTGGCAAGAGAGCTTGCATGTAAGCCTTTACATTAGTGACCGCAGCATCGACCTATTCTTACCTGTTGTTCATCAGTGGATTCAAGTTCTCCGAGATGGAGATGAGTGCGTGACGAGTCATATCTATGGCGCACTCAAAACTGACACTCCACGCAGAGGTGGTGCTATCGGGTTTGCTGACTAGTTTTACGTTCAGCCTGTCGGACAAACCCATCCAATGGATCGCTGCCGGTATCCGCTACCCTTCCGTAGACAAGGAAGGGAAGATCCCACAGATGCCGCTCAAGGTGGGAATCTTTACTGGCGCGAAGGCCTGAGGCTTGAAGTGGTAGCACCGTTTGTCTGCAAGCTCCCTACGAAGTATACCTGCACTCTTGATAGCGGTAATCAGTAGTTGTCAGGTTCTCGATGCTCGATGTGGTATCTTGAGCAGGACGCCTCCGTGCTTGTAATGAGTTACATCTGAGTTCGGCCAATAATCAATAAGTACGTATGCAACGCTTTCGCAGTGAAACCTCGGATGTTTACCATCGCCTGAGCCAATAATTGTGACGTCGCCATGGCTTGATGCGTGAGCGCCGGACTTTGCCAAAGCCTTGGCCAAGGTCTAGCGCATCAAAATGTAGACTTGCCCTGAACGCGCCTCACGCCGCCGTCAAGCGCTCAAGCGCTCGTCACTCAGACCACCGTCGCGCGTTTGGATCGTGAGTTTCAAGGCAATGCTGGTCGAAACATCGTGATACTTGGAGTTCACTATAGCTATCATTTCGGATTCTACGTTAGCCTCTGAGTGACTGAGTAGTGGCACGAACTTCAAGCGTGATTTGGACATTTATCGGCCTGGAGCATTCTTGCCTACCGACCAGAAGGAAAGCTTGATAAATGTATGTTTTGCCGCTTTGCTTTCAGCTGCAACGAAAGGCCATATGCACAGATTGTTTTAATTAGCATGTGCGCATTTTGGTAATGGCATTTGCGTAATTTCCCTGTGGTGAGGAAGAATGCTACCAAAAGCAGTTTTCGCAGAGCCAGTCCAATTTCTGAATGTCAATCAAGCATATCACCTGCTAGAGACTTTGGGCTCATGCTGCCCATTAAGCTGTTATTAAGAGACTTGGTGTTGCCTACGAGCCAGTATCCCAATGACTCACAAGTATTATAGAGGCTGCCAATACTGGGTTACTGTTAAGGGACTTGACAACTGAGGATCAGGAGTTCAACTTATGACTACTACTGACAAAGACGAGCTAATACCCGTGGCTCTGCCACTTTGGGAGGATGGGACATATTTCGAAGTTTTTTATAAGCCTAGGCTCTGCCACTTTGGGAAAGCATCTTTTGTAAAAGTTCTGCATAATACATGGATTATAAACTGAGAAATAAAAGTAAGTAGTTGA
>NW_012133234.1:0-39304 GCF_000313525.1 Fibroporia radiculosa | reverse complement strand
TGGTGGCGAGGGTGAGCTTCCATTTCAAGCTGCGGTACGTACGATAGAAAACTTTTGGATTAATCTATATTCATATTCCGCAACATTGCGGATAGTATCGGGATGGATCCACTCCCCCTCCTGGAGCAATACGAGGTAAATTTCTACCCTATCTGCATCTTTTTCAGTTCCTCTCATGCACTCATAGTTCTGCTTCGCCAATGCTACTGCGACTGTCGGCTGCACGTCGGCCACAAACGACAGTAGTGCTGTCATGTCCTGCATGCGTGCCGCACCGCTCTCCACTCTGGTCACCGCGATCAACGACCGACCCTCGAACTGCTCCTATCGACGGCCAATTCCTTACTGACCTACCTTCACGCCTTATAACACGTGGCGCGTTTCACAAAATGCCATTTATCGGCGGGCACCTTACCGATGATGGTTCAATCTTTGTTGGGAACCCCGCGAACTTTGTGAACACGACGGAGGGGTTCGTGGAGGTGCTCATGAAGCGATACTTGTATTTTGTACGTTGCTCTGCCCTTCCTTCAGCGGCTCGTCACTGAAGGCGATCTTGGTCAGTCGAACGCAACGATTGACCGAATGATAGAGCTTTACCCAGAAAACGATTTCTCGTCCAGTGGGAAAGGGCAATAACTGCATTCGGAGACACGGTATTTACCTGCATGTGCGTTTAGAGTTGGGTTGTCTGGCTGCGATATTGATGCGTGTCGCCCACAGGGATTGGTTCATTGGGCAAAAGCTGCTGTCAGAAGGGTATGAGAACGTGTATAATTACCGGTTCAATACGCCAGACCCCGTGCAGCTCGCCGCGAACCCATGGGAGGGCGTGATGCACACGTCCGAGTTGTTCTTCCTCTTCCAAGGTACGCCGCGGTCGTTCTTTGGCTGATTCGGAGCTACGTATTCTAGGCACGAAGTAGGTGCTCCGTTACAGACTTCCCGGCCATTTCATGATGCGTGTGTTGCAGCTCCGGCCCCAACCACACCGCGCCTACAGCTGTTTTCGCGCCCTTCAACTCGTCCGAACAGGTGCTTGCGACAGAGACCATCGGATACTGGACAAGCTTCGCACGCGCCTTCGATTCAAACGCGTTCAAACCGCTCGCATCGTCGCCACTATGGCTCTCTGCGTCCAGTCACCAGCGTCTTGTCAACCAGGAGGGCGGACCAAACTCTACAAAGTCACGCATGAAGGAGCAGGAGGACATTTACATCCAAAGATGTTTGTTTTGGAGCGAGGTTGGGAACGAAACGAGGGTCTGAGTGCGATGGTATAAGTAAAAATCAAGCATGTGACAAACTAGTTGCGATTTCTCAAACCGAAGGTTAGGGACACTCAAATGTGAGGTAACAATAGTCGCTGTAAAAATCGTTAGTCGCTATTGACGACGAGCGCAGCAACTTACAGAAGGCGACCACTGGCATAGAGGGCCGGAAGCCTTGACAAGAGCTGGGTGCACCCGCCACCAGCATACGTTGGATATGACGCCCATTCGCTAGAAAAGCGAACATCACGAATAGATAAAGGTGACTTTCCGAAGGGCAGTCAGCTTCCTGCCCGAGAGGCTACGATCCAATTGCTCTGCGAAGCGGTCATCGTTGATTACTTAGGACAGGACACGCAAGTTGACAGCACGCGATGCCCAACCGACGATCGGCAAGCGTTCCGGCACGTAGGCCTGCTGGCAGCTGTAGCCTGTCGGACACACCTGCCACGCTTGGCGATGGCACCGTGCGTGGAACGCATGCTTCATTCGTGAAGCTTACGGCAGTACGATCGCTGGTCTCCTTCGTACTGTGGGGGTCTCCCCTCTCCAGAATAACCAGATGTTCCGCTACATAGCGCTAGCTCGATGTAGAAGGCTAGAAGTCTTGGTAGATCGATTGTCTCAGAGTGTCCACTATTCACATTGGATCCACGATCTTTCTTCAAACAGCCGGCCGTCTATTCAGCGCCCGACCACTGGTGTCATGTAAATGGCCCTCGTTCTGTCTAGAGCAATGCGAGTCAGTATGTGTGCTCGTATGCGCAAGGGGCTGAAACCGAATCCGTTTCCCCCGCTTGTACACAGCGTCCCGTCAAATCCGTCGAAAGGCATCGCCACGCGCCTACCTATCAGGATCCATGATGGTCGCTGGGACAAGTGTCTGCGCAGATTGCAAGCCCAAGCTTCTCCGCCCGCTATAAAGAGCGCAGAACCTCGCGCGCGCCACGGTGCTCCGAGCACCCTCGTTCACAGCAAGAACGATGCGATGATGATGTAGAGGAGAGCTGTTGCCGGCACACAGCCTGCACTCCGACCGGCATCAAGAGATCAATCCAGCCTGAAACGGCGTCAACAGCGCAGCCGCCGAGGTATATAACCTCGGCGTTTCGAAGTGATCCCCTAGGCTGCGCCTCCCTTTCGACCATCACTTCACCGTCTCCCGTTCGTTCGGTCTCTCTGTGTTTTTTGCTGCATTCCCTGCAGTCTAACGATTATTTCTTGTGTTTTTGCGCACTCACGACTCTCGTTATCTAATTTACCCTCACGACACACTTACGATGAGCACCGTCCGCACTCGTAAATTTTGCTGCTGTCTGCCGGTCAGATTTGGCGTCTTCTGCTCTGCGCTTATCGGTGTAGCGTATAGCACCGCATTCTGTGTGTTGGGATGGTTGGAATTCCATCGCTATGGTGAGCATCTCTTGCTGTACTCTCTTTGAGGGTAGCTGCTCATTCCGTTTACAGTGACGAAGCAAACACAGCTTGATAAAGATGAGGTCATCGGTCTCGTTGCTTTCGCCCTATCATACACGTTCATGCTCCTGTTCTCTGTAATGGGGTATGTTGTGGGCAGAACTACATCGCATTTTAAAACTTACCTGTTGTGTCCAGTCTCATCGGATCCATTGGAGCTATCCGCGCTTTCGTTAAAGGTTACGGAGTCAGCTTGGCCACAAACACTGTTGTAACCATCGGCATCGGCATTTTCATGTGCTGGCGGCTCTTCCACACTGACAGGACCGAGTGCGACCTCAATGCTACACAAGAAGCCGATAAGGCTGTTGAGTGGGTCTGCCAGAAGGGCTTTGACATAATTCGTATCATTCTTGTGGTCATCCTCGTGCTGGTCTGGCTCTTCCAGATTGGTGAGTTACTCTTACTCGACGAGTGTTTGGAGCAGATGCTAACGATGCAGCAGCGGGGTGCGCTATCGTGTTTGATTACGCCGGTCAGCTTGCCGAAGAGGATGAGCTTGAGCGAGCTGACTACGGCACCCGGGATGCAAGCAACATCAATCCCTACCCTGGTACTAGTAACATGCGCACCACGTACGACGCGCAAGCCACCCCCATCATGAAGAGCGCGTACGACCAGGGTGGCTGGTCGCAAGATGGTGCGAAGCCATATCCATTCACTGCGCCAGACCATGCGTACGGTGGCAGGAGTGACAATGTGTAGAGTAGCGGCGACATCTGGCTGGAAAGTAGCAAGTACGAGGGGGACGGAGCTTTGTGTCGAGATTTCATTGTCGCTTTTATTTGTACAAACATCATGAATATTCGGAGTAGGCCAATGAATAATGATGTGATGGTCAAACCTTGATGATGTGTGAAGCGTTGATGGTGCTGCGAATATGTGAGTGGGTGGCGCTGGGGCGGGCCACTGTAGTGTAACTTAAGGACTTAGAGCCTTGGAGGCGAGTCGACAGTGAGAATGACCTTCCATAAGAGGATACAGTCTCGGATTGACACGGAGCCCGACGGTAACGGCCGACCATGTCCGGACGGCGCTAAGGCTCTGAGTGACGACCTTGAACTCGCCAACCTCCTTACTTCAGTCCGCCTCTCATCCAGCCATGCAGTCCTTCGTCGTGCGCTCGACCGTGCTGCGGCCAAACCTCCTCAGGTCATCCTTTAGGACATTCGCATCATCATCCGCTCGGAACCAGGCCGTTCCGACCGAGAAGCCAGTACTGAACAAGGAGTTCAAGATATATCGTTGGGTATGTATAATCAACCATTTGGATTCAGCACGTTTGTTCAAAGAGGGCCGATCCAATGTGCACAATTGCAGAACCCAGATGAGCCTGCAGCTAAGCCAACGCTGCAGACCTACACCGTCGACTTGAACCAGTGCGGTCCTATGGTCAGTCGTAGTTTCCGTTCTATCTCCCACCCTAGGCCCAGTTGTTCAGTCTGCCCTGCATAGGTCCTTGATGCCCTAATTAAAATCAAGAATGAGATGGATCCCACTCTCACCTTCCGCCGTTCATGCCGCGAGGGCATTTGTGGCTCCTGCGCCATGAACATCAATGGGCAGAACACCTTAGCGTGCTTGTGCAGGATCGAGAGGGACACGAGCAAGGACAGCAAAATCTACCCCCTTCCCCACAGTGCGTGCTGGTACGGTCGACACAGGGGTATATGCTCACATCCGCCAATTCTTTGACAGTGTACATCGTCAAAGACCTCGTTCCCGACCTGACGCTCTTCTACAAGCAATACAAGTCGATCGAGCCCTACCTCAAGAACGACAACCCCCCAGTTGACAGTGAGCACCTACAGTCCCCGGAGGATAGGCGGAAACTCGACGGGTGAGTATTTTCACTGCTCCCGCGGTTACCTATCATGACCGGGCTGTGACGGACAGAATGTATGAGTGTATTCTGTGCGCCTGTTGCTCAACTTCGTGCCCGAGCTATTGGTGGAACCAAGACGAGTACCTCGGCCCGGCAACACTCATGGCCGCGTATCGATGGATGGCCGACTCTCGCGTAAGTGTAGAACTTAACTGTTGCGCGCATGGCTCGTGCTGACGTACTGGGGACATCAGGATACCTACTCTGCGCAGCGTAAGGAGAAATTGCAGAATGAGATGAGTCTATATCGTTGCCACACCATCTTCAACTGCGCGCGCACCTGTCCTAAGGGTCTCAACCCCGCCGCGGCCATTGCAAAGATCAAGCTCGAGCTAGCTGCAGACTAGATACATAACTCCTAGAGGAATCGAAGAGGATGGGCTTGTCCATGTCGACGAGATGTTATTGTATGGGATCATCCCTCGGAATGTAGTCAGAGGTTTGGCGAGCGCAACTGCCTGTGTACGGCTATGTGGTCGCCTATTGTTCATCAATGCAGTTTTTATTTACTCATTTGGTGGTCTCTTCTGATGGTGGTTCAATCTACCATTATGAATAATTTCCTGGCATGTGTCATGGGTCTTTCATAGGCTACACCCATAATACAATATCGATTCCATGTAAGATCCCCTTGACCTGCTTGCAATCAACACTTGTTCCCTCTCGTCCGACATATCCATACTTTCTTTGAAGTTTCACTGACTTTGATACTGTTCCTTACCGCCCGGCCCTACCGGGTGTTGCGCTTCGACATACAAACGTGCACGATCGTCCCCGTAACCCACCACCCACTCCACCTCCGCGGCTTCAGTATCAGGGAGAGCGGTAATCAGCGCTGCATGTCTCGCAACTGACCCATCAATTGTAATATGCACGGGGCCCTGCAGAGGGCAGCCAGAACATCAGCCCGCGCTGAATACGCGCGTCACCGTCAACGGTGAGGCCGTATGCGTCTGCCGCGGCAGGGTCGTCTGTGTCCGAGATGATGTCAAGGCACCCAGCCGCGAGAAGGGCCGCGAGAAAGGTTGGACTCTCGTCCCTCGTCGAGCGGGCAGCGTGGTGCGGGAATAGGAGCGGTGGTCTGGGGACGGGCATTTGTGCTGTGCGGCAGATCGGACAAAAGAAACATCATGGAACGTATTGGCTACTGCTCTTACCTTTGTCTGAGGTCTTAACTTCGGGGTAGGGGATCATTAGTGGCGTTATCCCTCTTCTCGTCCGACTCTAGCGGTTGCCTTGCCTTGACCTTGTCCACTGGAGGTGGCGCTGAGCCAGGTATGACTTGATACACTCACGACTGAGACAGAATCAAGACTCAAGAAGTTAAAACCGGCAAGGTAGAGAACTGCAGTTAGAGTCCCAGTCATACACGTATGCAGACTTAGACGAGCGAAGCGGATGCGATTATACTCTGCTCTGCTCATGGAAAACTAGACCATCCTGACGGCGGTAGCACCAGAAGTACGCAGATTGTCGGAGAAGCCTTGCTCCTAGAGCGCTTGGGCTTATGTAATCTGCAAGACACTGGCAGTTTGTTACATTTCACGACACAACATCTGCACTCCCCAAGGTGATATTCACATTCGGTAAGTCTAGGCAATACAAGCATCCTTATTACATGCTGGGCTCCTACAGCTCGAGCGGGTGACTCGAGTACTTCCACCACCTGGAACCCCTATAAGTATCGGACAGATCGCAAGCCTTTGATTCTAGACTCACCCCTTGTGCGGCTGATAGAGCTCCAGGGGGATCTTGAAATCCTCGGTGATCTTCCACGGCACGGGCGGCCAGTCCAGCGCATCGTCGTTATGCGTGACCAGCGGCGGTACGTCCCTCGCCGGGTCGAGGCGGACCTTTGCTGTCTCCGCAACATCCTGCCGCATCCCCTCCAAGGTCTCCTTCGGTATGAACTTCCTGAGCGCATCGGGGTCGAGGATGTACAGCTCCTCAACAAAGTGGCGCATCATGATAGGGATGAACGCTTGCGTGAGCTCGTCTGCTTTATATGCCGACCACGACTCGCTGCCGCTGGAGACGCTCTCGAGATATGATTTGTACGCCTGCAGCGGTTGCATGAGTTCAACATGCTCGTCATGGCTTTTCCCAGTGTCTACGGGGGGATTAAGTGCGGGGAATTGCACCTCTTCTTCGAGCTGATGGTGCAGCTCGACCTGGTGCCTTTGTCAGGGAGCGGTTCGAGATACTTTGAGATGGACTTACGGATCGTACCCATTGCTTCGCGAAGCCGAGGAAGTTTTCCGCGTCGTCAACAGGTGCAGATGTGGAAAATTGCTGTCGGTGACGAGATTAGCAAGTGCACAGACGAAAGCGAGATCCACAACTGACCTTCCGAACCTGAAGCCAAAATACCACGAGTGCCCTGTGTGTCCTAGCCATTTCCCTATAGGGTCATAATCAGAGCTGATAACGCAATATCATTCTCGCAAGATATTCACCATTGTACCCATAAGAAAATGTCAGTGGGCTTGTCGCCGCGAGCTAGTTCGGTCATCTTGGCAAGGTCGCGGTTGAAGTCTTCAGTCGTGTAGACCATTGTTGCAAATATCTTTATGCCGAAGGTCGATGCTGATGCCAGACCGAGTATCCTTCGCCCTGCTTTTATATCTTACTGTCCGCCTGCAAATACCATCGAGTCCAGATGATGTGAGTCAGCCTGCCGTCCCGACACGCAAGAAGCTTTCCACATCTCAGCCGGGTACATTACCATTGAAGATATTCCTCCGAGCCACATCAAAATTCGCATCTACCTACCGCGATGTAAGATAGGGGATTTGTTAAGGGGTTCATCCGCGGGAGCATTCAATAGACGCACAGGCGCTGCGTATATAGTGGGCCCACGGAGGGACTAATACCGAAACGAATCATTCATTGATAAATCATGCAGATACTGACAGGTGATAGAGCCTACTTAGAGCATGAAATAAACCATTTATGAAATGATGGCAGAACTGCATTTCCTCCGTGGAGCAGTACTAGTAGCCACTGATAAATCATTCCGGGGAGGGTATGGACATCGTGACGTATGTCTTGATTGCAGTTGATACGTGAAATCAGCTTGATTATCCTCGAAAGCTAGATCACGAAGATCTCAACTAGGGGGCCTGACATTCTGTGGCCGCGGGGAAGCAGCACACGAAGTTGCAAGGTCTCGGCCTTGGTATTTGAGAGCGATCATTTGACCGTCGTCTCCAGAGTATCTCCAGGATTGCACGCCACGCGCTTTGGAATGCAGCCCGCATGAGCAAAAAGTTGCGGTCTTGAGCCTAGGACTAGATGATACGACAGGATGAGCAGCTTTCGAATAATCGAATATGCAGAGACATCGTACTTCGAGTGGCGCTAAAAGCTGAAATCCAAACTCAGTCAAAGACTCAGAGGAGTGCTGAAAGTATAATTCAGTGCCGGGAACGAGGAAGAGAGTAGGCGGGTGCCGCTACCGGCTAAGGTCGATTAACAGCTTATTTGTGAAGGGGATCCCTACATCCAGACCAATGCAAACCAATCTGCGCAGATACTGAATAAACCACTTTCTGTTCGCTGTCGATCTGTCACAGCGTTCGCATGCTGGTCATTGCTTTCGAACCGAAAGATGCATTAAACTTTTATTTTACAAACCATTTCAAGTGTCTCGAACTCTACAGGAGTCGATCCAGGTAGATGTTCCTGCAGGATTTTCGATGTGACGGTGAAGTTGCGCTTAAGGAACGGAATGAAGTGGTTCCATCTTAATCACCTGCGAGAAAATCTCAAGGGATGCCTCGGGTTGGAATGCTGGCTGTACACGCTGTCAACTACAACCACCTGGCCGTATTAGACAAGCTCAAGATGCGTACCACTTCGTGTCCAGCTTCGTAAATTCGTCTACACGGTACAGTAAGTTTAACGTTCCAGTGGCGGTTCACCACAAAACTTACGCGAAAGTAAAATTGTCCACGTTCTGAATGGCGCCGATGGTCCTCCCGTGGATCATCATTTCGACGAAGGGGGTGTTGTGTAGGGTTTCATTGCCGTACCAGTCCATTGCAAGAACGGAGGCATGGCAGCCTATCCAGTTGCAGCTGAGAGGAATGAATTTCTATACATCAGAGTAAGAATCAGAAGACGCACTTGATGTCTGCATCCCCTGCCTACAAGAGACAGCAGTATGTTCAGTCTCCAGGGCAGAATGAAATTGGACTGGACACGTACCCAAATCAGCAGTTTGAGTCCCGAATTTGCTAGGACTGATAGCTCGGGCAAAAGGGAACGCGCGTCATCGCCCGTTTTTCCGAACTCGGCCTCGACCACGTCGGAGCACTGTTGATATTCCACCTACCCGCAAAACATCAGCCTACAAATATAGTGTAGTCGCATCTCCCTTACCTCAGCGCCGATCCGCTTCATTACGACCGGATCCTGCAGGAAGCGTTCGTAGTATGACGGCGGGAAGTAGCCGGGTGCTTTCTGTCGTAGGTCGTATTCGTTGCGATCACCAAGTGAGGGTGTGAGCACCTTGTCCAGCTGCAACACCGCTTAGTCTTCCTTACTGGCACCAAGAGCCGATACGCTTACGCAATAGTCATCCGCGTCCTTGCATATCGTGTTGCTCTCTGACGAGTTACCCGCTTTGGAGCAGTCGATTAGCTGCGCTTGACAGCCCTCTGGCTCATAGAATGCCCTGGTCACTTGTTCGATGACCGTGTCATTCTGCAGCTGTCCATAGCCGGGTGCATACTTGGCAAAGTCTACATATGCTTTGTTCTGAATCAGGGGATCAAACCAACCGCTGGAACGAATCAGCTTTGTAGAAGAATAAATGGACGAAGATATCCACTCACTTGTTGATCATGAGCGCGCTAATGTTGATCAACTCCCCCTCGATCGTGCCGTTCGTAATTTTGGCATTCTGCTCGTCGAAGTAGGTGACGAAACCTGGGCCGTAGTGACCCCCATAGCTCTCCGTCGCGAAAATGAACCTACATAAAGCTGTTTGAGTATAGGACGAGATGTCGCCCGCAATTCACGTACTCCCGGCTTTGGTATTTCTCGAACTCGTCACTCTCGAACAGTATTTGGAACGCCTTCCAGATCTCAGGTGCTGCCGAGAACGTGCTGTTCACGTCGATCGTGCCATACGAGAATCCACTGCCAATGGGTTGGTCAATGTAGATCACTGTGTGTTTCTGATCAGAAATAGTGGGGACTAGGTTTCGGCAGCTGTCTCCGTACTGTTGCTGATATTATTCCAACTGGCACAGAGGTCAGGTGAGTTGGAACGTAATCAAAAATTGGCAATTTCCTCACCTGTATGGGTTGATATACGTAGTAGAGTTGTCTGGGTTGACGAAGCATGGTCCGTTCTCTGGAAGTTACTGTTCAGCTAATAGCTACTGGTGATTCCATCGATTTTGCTACCTTGTAAGAGTGCAATCATGGATGAGCATCCTGGGCCTCCATTGAGCCTGGAATTCGAATGGAATTTCGAATGAGATGCCCAGGATACGGTAAATGATAGGACACAATAACAATTATGCGCAAGCATACCACAGAGTAAAAGGAGCAGTTTCGGGCTGATTTCGCGACTCGAAGAACCAAAACCACTAGCTCAAGTCAGCCTTGAGATCGAGCTCCGCCAGTGAACGAGCTGGTATATGCTCTTACCATGGACATGTTTGCTCCGATATCCACGTAGCCGGACATCTGACTGACGCCAGGTGTGGTTTCGCAGACCCCAGAATCAAGGACATATCTGATCTTGGTATCCTCCAGGGTCTGGGACGCAAACTCCTTCTGGGCAGGTTGCAAGACATGCTGTCCTTGTCCATACTGGTCCTGGGCTTGAGCTCGAACGCCCAAGATTGGACGAAGAAGACTGGCGGAGAGAAGCAGCGCCAGGTAGCCCATCGAGTGAAGGGTTTGTGACAGCATACTGTGCAGAGGGGAGCGGGCGATTGGCACAACACGACGAGGTGTATCTGTCCATTTATACGGCTCGTTCACACCAGCCCTAAAGGACAAATGTGTCATGATACTGAGGGCATTATACATGCTGCAAGTCGCAAGGCGAGTACGAAGCCTGGAAGATGACCGCTCTGAGACTTGAAGCGAAGAGGATTCCCTCAAGACAAGCGTTGGGCTTAGAGAGCAGGTCAAGGTACCGAGTGCGCATACTCACATGGCCTCATTTCCATCATGCTCACTCCATCATATGCTCAACAACGTTCGCCACAGGTCCATATAATTTATTGAGAATCTCGCCCTATGGCCGTATCAAGCTGCTGGTTCTCCCATTGTGGATAGTTCCATTGCCATAATCAAATCACAGCAGCAGCCGATGCAAGATTCAACTTTAAGATGGTAAGCGACAATGTTTGTCACAAGAGCTGCTCAACAGGAGAGCAAAATATCATGTACACGAAACAAAGCTGAAAGACATCACTGAACATTGGTGCTCCACGTCGCCAAGTTTTGCCTCCATTTGGAAATGAGCGCCGGCGCAACGTCAACGACCCATCTAACTTAGCCGAAGGGCTTGTGATCTGTACTTGCGCGATTCAGGCATACTGTTACGAAACGTTGCAGTCTGACTTACCCTACGGTACTATGATTATTGGTACATATCGAATCACATACTTACTAGTAGCCTACCGCTGACTTCATGTAGAAATGTGCAGAAATGTGCGCCGAAACGCTGCTAGATTATTCGAAAATTCGTTTTTGTCGAGCACAAGTACGTACTGATGCCGTGACAGCCCGTCATATGTCAATCAATTATTAATCGTCTTTTACGCACATTAGTTTATGCATCGCAGAACTTCAAGCAGGCTGGGCTACAGCTAGGTTATCTCCAAGCGCACAAGTGTTCTGGATGAAGAGAATGGACGTTAATAGATGCTGACTCCACAAGAGCGATAGACTTACTCGATGACTCCTTGAGTTTGCAGCTTTGGAAATCTAGTCGAGATGAATTCTGACCACGCATCCGATGACACCGTTTCCACGGACGGCTTGGCACGCATATCGAGCTCAAAGATCACACTCTTGATAGCAGGATATCTTGCCTCTGAAAGGACCTGATCAACTCGCGCGTAGTCATTTTCTTCGGAATTGAGCGCTTTAAGCAGTGCTTCTGTCTCTGCCCCAGAAGGCAAATATCTCCAGATGATGATCTTGACCTCGTGGAGAGTCGATGGGAAAGCTCTGGACAGAAACTCGGCTATCCAGCCGGACGACTTTGCAAACTCGTCGGAACCAAGCATAAGCGTTATTACCCGCATTTTAGACGCAACCGCGAGATTCAGAGGATGCTCTTCAAGGCAACCAGAGTCAATCCGGCGATGACTATCTGCGAAAGGCAGACGAAGACTCACCTTCCCAACTCAGGATACCATTGAAGTAAGAAAACGTAAAATGGGTAAGCGATGCTTGCGCCATACCCATGAGTTTCTCCAAAACGGCACAGAGATTCGAGCCGCTCCCTACAAGATTGTCTAGCGCGAGCTGCTCAACTTTAGAGGCGAGCAGTATGGTGTAGAAGAATTCGAGGATATCAGCGCCGATATGGCTGAGAGCGAGGAGCTTCAGACCAAAATCAGGCCGGGGATAGACAGTTCCCGACACGAATTTTCGAGTGCGGAGGTAGAGTCTGCAACAGCTGAGACTGGAGAGAGAGGGAAGGGAGTATATTAGTCTTCCAAGCGTGGTGAGATTCGGCAGTGTGATCGAATCGAGAACGAGACGAGTGATTTGACGGAATGTAACATGAATATACATGAATGTGTTTTCATGGAGGGGTCCAGAAATCCACGTAGAGCCCCTCAAAGTAAGCTCCTCTATCTCCGGCAATTTGTGCGCCATGGATGCTGCAAAAGGCCCAAGGGGGGTGATATTGAGTCCCAAGAATGTTACGTGTTTCATGGGACTAGTGCGCTGCCGCATCACTTTCATCGACTTGGTCAAGCGGTAAACGTGTTGCTTCGTGCCGATAGGGACACTTCGGCGGACATGAAACTGACATCTTGGATACCAATCGCGGCACACAACCCCGTATTTCCATAGGTCGCAGTAAGATGGAAACTCGCAGGCAAGAATATCAATCACTTTCTCCCACACTTCAACAGGGAGGCGTACGTGACGCTTGGCAGGAAGGTGTACTTGCTGTGCTATTTGGCTCAGTCCTGACTTCTGAGCGACCGTAGGTACATTATCTCCACCTAGCCTTCGATGTAAACTCAAATAATCGTCACTTTGGCGAGTTGGACTCACCTTTACAGTCTTCAGTGATGGCGTCATGTTCAACATGTGGATCAGAGGACAGTTTTTCGTCTCGTAAGTAACAGTCCTGATTGCTGAAGCTGGCCATAGCGCTGCGATTATACAAAGTAAACGCCGTGAACACTGTGCCAAAATAGTCTTGATACGATGCTGAGATGGATGGAGCTCAAAGTGGCAATGAACAACGGCCGCAGATGGGACAAGGGGTAGGTTGTTCAAGGCCTGGGGAATATGCATACACGTATTTAATATGGGCTTTGCATCAGCACGTGCAAAGCCAAGCATCCTGCAATGGGACGTACCGCGCACTTGTGCTAATCAAATTACTAGTCGAATTGATGTGTCGTAGCCGGCAACGAGTTCACCGTCGCGTGTCAAACGGCCCCATGCGCAGAGCTAACATAGTGAGATAGCCGGCGCAGAGGGTGTAAAAGCCAAGGACAAGCTTACCTAAAGATAACATGGACGTGTAGCTGGTGTAGGACATTCTGTCAGTGTAGAGTAAGTTGCCGCGGACACTTTGATCTTGTCGAGCCAATGCACACATGCGCAAGATTCACGTATTGACATCGCGCATTGACGGAATTCGAGCCATGTGGTTCGGGCTAGTGTCTGAGAATCTGTGGTAATCATTTTTAGACAATTTCGAGTATAGGTAAATATTTTGGACAGGAGGTGGCAAGACGGACATACTGATGTTGCATAACCGCAAGCCAATATCTCGCGGGATTGAATATTCCCCCAATTTGACAAAGCTCCGAGGATAAGCGCTGAGCGGTCTGTGCTGGCGGTGGATGAATGTCATAGAACGCGTCATCCCCAAATGATGTCGGACCGCCGATCTCTCGATGCTAGCCACGTGTAAGCCTCGTGCTTTTTCGCCGGCGCACGCCGATCCGGCCCCGACCTCGGGTTCAACGAACAGGTATAGTTCCAATCTGTGAGCATATTAGAATGAACTGATAGACTTGGCATAATCAAAAACATTCATTCCAGGTCGCATCGGACTTCTACTCAATGCGACAAGCGGGACTTCACTAGGACCGCAATAATTAGATGCTAGTTTTACAGGCAACACTTCGTATGTTCATCTATTCGTATTGTTGTACTGTGGGATTGATATTGCAGCGTAGAAAGGAGATACGTGTGTCGTACTCATACTTTCCTTTATCGTCGAGAGCCGTCCTTCATTCACAGATTTGTGCGTCGACGAAACGGCATGACTGCTGGGGCCACAATCTCGAAAACATTGGATACACTCATACAAGAGAACAAATCGAATTTCAGTAACAGCTATCTCCACGACAAATACTGGTCGCATCTTTGCTACTAGGCTGATGATGGGCTTAAAGCAAGACATTTTTCTCTTGGAGAAGAAAAGATAACCTACGAATCTTTACGCGCTTCCTTCCGAGCGGTGAGTGAATTTTGCACGCACATACATGGACAGTAATGACATACGCCGAGATCGACGAATTATTTTATCTCCGTAAGTGAGATATGCGCTTACCTCAATGCGACTTACTCCTTCTCGCAGTGCAACTTTCACCAGATACAGGTTAGCTCCCATCGGCTGTAAACGAATATATCTGTCCTAAGCATAGGAAGGGCGCTTTTGTGTCATTGCACTTACTAGCATTGGTATGTATGAATCTTATCCGTTTTTGCCCCCATTGTCAAACATAAATATTACAGCAGGTGAGTGCAGATACATCTCTTGTCATTACATGGACTCGCCATGTTGCTCACCAAGGGCTATGCTTTCCGGTCTCGCTCAGCGCGACGTTGCAAGACAAAAGAAGCAACGGTGCGAACGTCTGGCCACAGGTAGGAAGGTGACACCATCACGCGACGCGTATGCGAAGTTCAAATCCGTGACGCGTGCGTATCGCTCACATTGGCTACGCTTGTGGCCTTGCCACATGGGTACATAAGATGCTCGACAGCCGCTCCTTCCTTTTTCTAATCAACCTTACATTTCCCCACTTTCGGACACGGACTTGCTCGTATTATCCCCTCGTACTCCCTCAAACGTACTTTTCTAATCCTCAGCTCCACTCACGCGATGTCGTTTAGCAACAACTATTAGTGCGTGATGGCTGACCTCGATACTTGACGATGTTCTTACTTTTCCGTTTCAAGTGCTCTTGGTCAAAGCATACCCAAATACCAACAAGAAAGTATCGAGGAGACACTTTTCAGTATTGCAGTCAACTGCAGCAAAAATAGGCAAGAGTTGTCCATGGATGAACTGTTTTTAGACTTGGAGGAATTATTGGCGCTATCTCTTCTACCATCTCGACCTTCTCATCAACTATGTCATGAATACTCCAATTTAGACCCTCACACCGCGCCGTCACTATCAGCCCAACGTCCACATCCTACAACCTTATTATACTCAGCGTGCCTGCTGGAATCGCCAGGCAATATACCCACAGGTCTGGCGGCTCAGTCTCGCCAACCCACACAAGTCTGGTCTGATACTATTCTTAGCGATATTGAAACAGCGTCAACGGTCAACCATCCCGGTTCGGCGCGTTTTTTGGCTGCCAAGAACATACACTCGCAAGGTCCTGGCCAAAGTTTGCAGCTTGATGAATCAATCGGGTCCACTTCTCATATGAGGAAACGTGGTAGGGACGAAGACGACGCGATATCTGAGTCTGCGCGTCCTCAGAAGTGTACAAAGCAGGATCGCGCAACAGTGTCCAATACAACGAGGCGTTAGATCCACATGAAAACTTTTGACTCGCGAAGAGGTTGATGCGTGTCTCCTTGAAGACGGCTGTCCTCCTTCTTTCTTTACCTGCGGGGTGGCCGGGTGTACTGAACGGCTGAGCACGCTACGTGTGAACGTGTATACCCACTTAGCAGAGGAACATTTTCAAGAGTACGCTTCGGAAGACTACGTTGTATGCGGGCGAATAGATCCTGAGGGCAATGTATGTACCGAGTCATTGAAAAAGCAAAATCTCTAGCGACATCTGGCCTATACCCATGGAAATTCTACCCTAATTTGGAGGTGTCGCGCCTGCGGTTGGAGCGCACGCGGCCGGAAAGACCTGGCGACGCGTCACATCAAGATGCACTGCAGGAATGCAGCCGCTTTTCTCGACAGCCTCCAAAGTGCACATCCTCTCAATGGTGCATCATCTTCAGCGATGCCCTAGTGTGATTATTCACTACCATCAGATCCATCTTCCTACTTCCCACTTTCCTATCACATCAACTTCGGTAGACCCGGATCTACATGGCGCCGACTGTCAGCCAGGACGAATATTCGTTCTAATTACTTCTTATACGTAGGAAACAGCATGTTCGATGAGATTTTGTACTTTACGATAGCAGTATTTACGATCTCGGCCTGACGACCAGATGCTAAAGTAAAGTGGCAGTGTTTGCCCCCGCCTTGAACTCGTGGAGGCGCTCTTAGAAACAGAGTTCAATGATACATACAGCTCTGTCTCATCGACATACCCAAGTCTAGTCCGGTACCATTGGCCGTTAATTTTGGATTAATGTCGATGGTTATTTGCCGTCGGCCCAATTCAGTATGCTTTTAATTGTCGATAACATTATTTCAGAGAGTTCTAGACAAGATTTGCGACTTAGTGAAACGCATTTGGAAGCATGGTGGGGAGGACAGAGAAGATCATGTGCTATCCAAGCTGAGTCTGGACCTCCTCACAAGCGAGCGAGGTAAGTCTCTCGATGAGGACCAAACAATGAGGACTAGGTTGACAGGCATACTTGACACATGGTTGCGTGAGCGAATAGTCTTGAAGACGGCAGCCTCGAGTCGAGTGATCACTTCGTATCACTGGGGTATATCGCGAAATAGAATTAAACGCGTGACAGACACGTCTGGTCACAATCACGCCACACGCGTCTGTCGCGGCCACCTCAACTTCAAAGTCTCTCTCAATTTCACGAACAGCCATTCTTGCTTTCACAGACTATTCACCGCTGCTGAATCTTTACCATTTTTATAGTGTACTTCTGCTGCAGAAATTTGCATCTGGGACGAGTTTAGCCATGAACAACGACATGTCCTCCGCGTGTAGCTCGAAGTCCACTGCCGACCCTCACTTAACAAGCTTGCCCCTGGAATCACCAGTGAAATGGACGGCTGCGCAGGAACGGAGCATCAACAAGGACCATCCTCTCAATTCTTTGAACTCATCCGAGACGCCAAAAGATTATGTCATGCGGACCTACCTTCAGTTTTTGTGGCTGCCCAAGGTGCGTTCTCGAGTTTGCTCTGATCCTTACACGCACTTCTATACTACATGACTTGGTTTATCGCCTCGAAATATTAATGGCCCTTGTCAATGTCTTTGCAAGAACGAGGGCCTCCTCAGGAAGTTCGAACTTGCCAGGGGATTTGATATATCGGTGCTCACAGCATGTTTCCGATTCTTGTTGATATTGTCAATAGCGGAGTGCATTTTTTTCTGAAATTGAACTCATACCAGTCCGTTGCACCGTTGCGACTTCTGGTTCCAGCCCTCCTGCGCGTCACTACATGGATTCAAACGATTTCTAATCCAACATTCTACCCATCACATCCGCTTCATGACGCACTCCGTCCACTTTTGCTTGCGCCACGAGATGCAGCGGAGAAGTACCACGTCCGTATTAACCAAATTATTGACGACGATGCAGAGGGGGGGAACCTCCAGGAAAATATGATGTGGTTCGCGTATAAGAATGAGATGCTGGACGAGGATGAAGCACATTCCAATGAGAGTCAATTTGACTTAGAAGAGAGATGGAAGAACCGCTGGTTGTCAGGGATGGAGCAGCGGGAGTGAGTATAAGTATACATCCTCAACGAACCCTCATGTCTAATGACATCCGCGCAGGGTGCAGATCCAGATCATCTTGCATCTGCTATTATTATCTCTTCCTAGCTCTTCAAATCGGGAGATTTCACCATCCTCCACGCTCGAATTGCCCGCACATCTATCTCCTTTGAAGAACCGCAAGCGCAAGAAGCGCGAACCGACCCCTCCCCCACCAGAGCTACCTTTGGAGGAACGTATTGAGCGGCTCATGGACAGATTATCGGTGTGGCAGCTAGTAGCAAAATTGGACGCAGAACCGGCCCAGCGAGATAGGTCCACATATAGTCAGCAAGACAAAGGAAAGCAAAAGGCGTCAAACGAGCGAGATTGGATGCAAATATTCTGCGAAGATGTGGTTGAGCGATTGTGTGTGCTCACCGTTAGCGATTTGTAGTTTGATTCGTTGATGAACACTTGTGCTCAGGTTTAAGGACAAGCTCCCAGAACAATGTGCTCTTCTGCGGTCCAAGGTATCTCTCGATTCATCGTTTTCAGACGACACAGACTTGGTGTTATCTTCCTCTTCCCCGTCGTCACCTCGCCATAAAAGCAAACGGCTCAAATCGGCTACATCGTCACGGTCCGCATCCCGTCTTGATTTCATGTCCTCCGACAAGACTGCTCGTAGCCAAAATTCTAAAAAAGGGACGAAGCAATCTCGGCCGCAAGATCTTCAACGCTCACGCTCGCTCTCCATGTCTCTGGAGGAAGAGCGCGCTCGCTCTGCGAGCATAGGGCCTGGAAGTCTGCGGAAACCGCTGCTCACGCGAGAAGTGAGCATGACAACCGCGTTTAAGGGCAAAGCTCAGGCAAGGCAGCGCGAACGGGCGGCTGCAGCTGCGCGGGCGAAAACTACCCAAAGGAGAAAACCTGCTCTCGCCGTTGATGATGTGTCCACACGAGCGAAGGCCAAGGAGAGCATTCAGGGCGTGACACTCGTCGCGGCGACTCCGGTGAAATCCAAGCCGAGGACGAGTCAATCAAAGGAGGCCGAGACATCGCAATTTGATTTGACATTACCTCCGCTACCAATGTGCGACTTATCGGCAGGGATGGAAGGAGACGGAGACGATGAGGATTGGACATTGGCTAGTTCGCCAGATGTTCTAATGTTGAGAAGCAGCTCGCAAGGCGCGCAGGACTTTGACTCAGAGGACGATGAGGAAGAATTGAGCTTAGGCAACAGGATGGAGAGAGAATTGGGCGGTCGTGTATTGGTCACTGGCACTCCCACAAAAAAGCAAAGGTTGATGGTATGATCAAGTATGTTTTTAGGGTAGGAAATATGAGTAAGCTTCACCGCACGCAGAATAATGTCTGAGAAAAATTAAAAAAACGTATGTACTAGATGGATAGTCATCGACAGGTATGACCGTGCATACAGTAGCTGCGAGCGTTCTCAAAACATACATTGGATCTGACTCAACGACTTCAGCAGATGTCTGGATACTGTTGGACTTGCTTGAACTTGAAGGGGAGGTGGGTGAAGAAGACCTTGAAGAAAGCAAGGGAAATCAAGTTTCGAAAGCCGGATCTGCAACTTACTGCCTTGGAGCTTCGCGACAACAAAGGGACAGAGTTCATCTCACTTTGCAGCGAGTGATGTTATGTGTTATGGTAATAACACGGTGGCGCACATATGAAACCATGGTGGCGCTCTGGGTCATCTTGGATAATGTCAAGCAGGCAGAGTCGCAGACGGGCAATCGCCAGCTCGGATGAATGAGTGACGCATGTAAAATATGACAGCTCCACGCACGGACGAGCAGTATGGTATATTTTTGATACATCGACTGTCCATGCCCGATGTCCCACGCATGACTCTGAGCCAATCCAACATCCAGCGAAAAACCATACCTGCCCGTGCCAATTTGGCACTGCATCGACTCGTCCCCGGAGCGAAAGTAGTAGGTGTGGCGCGAATGTACAGCATTATTTTGTGAAGGCTCGGATGATCTTCGCGGATATGTGTAGGAAGAAGATAGAGGCGATGAAGGATAGGGAGAGGACGAGGACAATGAAGGGGTCTCTGGATTCACAAATATCTAATTAGCTGTGTGCTCGTAAAAATATATGCGACAAGTAGACGTACACTCGAAGCCCCGGCGAGTCGTCTGTGTAAAGCTTGAGCATGGTGTTCGAAGACCCTCCTGCGCCTGCTGCCCGTGTAGAATTGGGCCGCGAGACTTGTGAGTTCACCGCCCGTCGCCTGTTTAACGGTCACGGAACATACACAGGCGTAATGATTAAGAACAAACGGGCTCCTGAAAGTCGGCCGCGCGCACCTTAAGGCACCAGGAGGCTTTGCAACGCCGTTCGCGCTGGATGGGCGGCCTGCACCGTTTGCACGCGTAGAATCTGAGTCGGACTAGTTGCAAGAACGAGCGTAATACAACGGGTGTTATACAACAAAGTGCGAACAAGAACATTTCTGGTTACATACCATGGCAGGGGTTGTGAATAAGTCGCAATGTGCTGGCGTGAGCGTGTCCAAGGCCCAAGGGGCCGAGAGGCTCCACGTAGAAGTCTTAGGCGTCACGCGTTACGATTCCAGTGCGTGACAGGTGACAACGTCGTGATGCGCCCGCAGCTCCCATGCCTGATACCAGCGAGAATTACCCTGCTGTTGATACCACTTCCTACCAGACAATTTGCCCGCAGTCATCGCATCCCGCCTCTACAATGTCATTGGTAAGTGACTGTCTATCCTCCGAATTTCATCATACTCACAAACCTCCAGATTCATGCGTTGGTGGCCCGTGGGTCGACAGTGCTAGCCGAGCATAAGAGCGGACAGCGAGATTTCTCGCAAGGTATGGGCCTGGCAGTACAAGTTGATGTCTCTTTCTGATACTGAATCCATCCCATCTTGAAGCAACACAAACCATTCTATCCAAAATTCCCCCGAATAACAGTAAGCTCACGTATGTCTGGGAGCAATACCTGTTTCATTATGTGTCTGAGGGGGGGGTTACCTACCTCGTAATGGCTGACGATTCGGCCGGACGGTACGTTTCCTTGTCATATTTTTGCCCATCTAATTTCTCATTGGATTTACAGACGAATGCCCTTCACGTTCCTTGCCGAGCTCCAGCAACGATTCACGTCCCTCCCCTCTGCCTCCTCCGATTCGTTCTCTTCCTCGCCCAGTTATGCCCTCCAAGGATCGTTCGGGCCTACTATTGCACAGCTAATGCAAACATATAACACTGCGCCACCTGCTGATGAGCTCACCCGTGCGCAATCAGAACTCGCACAAGTAAAGGACATCATGGTCCAGAACGTGGAACAGATCCTCTCGCGCGGCGAGCGCATCGAGCTTCTCGTAGATAAGACGGACAACATGGCAAGCCAGGCCACGGCTTTCCGGCGTGGTGCACGGACAGTAAGGCGAAGTATGTGGTGGAAGAACAAGCGGGTTGTAGGACTCAGCTTCGTCGTGGCGTTGGTACGTGCGTTCTGATGCTGACAATATCTCGCCTCCGACGCTTGTATTAATATTCCCTTCGTAGGTCTTAATGTGGGTCTTAGTTGCACAATTCTGCGGGGCCGGCTTGAACCAGTGCGGAGCAAAGTCGGATTCATAGGCATCATGATTGATTAGGATGGACGTATTTTTATTGGCATTTTGTGTAATATATTGCGATCTCTACTGTTCACGTCGGACTCGCTGCGGCGACTAAATTACTCGCAGAGTATCTGGCGCCCTGATGTTCCACTTATCAGAAGTCAACGTGACTTTGACAAGGACAGCAGGGATTCGGACACGCAACAGGTTGCTCTTGCTCATTCATATACGACATCTCTCGACTTTGCCTTTGTCTTTTCCCCTCATACTTGACGCTCGTTACCACTACTAACCGGTCCATACAATGTCCGGCATAATCGACTACACAATTGTCGTTCCGGCATACAAGGAAGCAGGCAATTTGCGCCCGCTCGTAACCCGTATCTTCGCTGCATTAAGTCGCATCGACTCTCCTGTCCCCGCATACTTGGTGGAGGTTATTATCGTGGACGACAACTCGCGCGACGGCTCGGAGCAGGTCGTGCAGTCTCTCCAACAGGAGGGCTATAATGTTCGCATCATCATTCGCACGACCGAGCGCGGGCTCAGCAGCGCTGTTGTCCGTGGCTTCCAGGAGGCCCAAGGAGACAACATGCTGTGCATGGACGCAGACTTACAGGTCCGTATGTCCCCTGACACTCCCAGTCTCGACTATACTGACGCTAAGTTTGCAGCATCCACCAGAATATGTCCCTCAGATGCTTGCTACGCTCTCCCCAACAAAACAATTCGTGCTCGGTACGCGATATGGAGGCGGCGCCGGCTCGGACGAGGGCTGGCCACTATACCGTCGTGTGATCTCAAACGGTGCACGGATGCTCGCACTACCGCTAACGTCAGCGAGTGACCCTATGTCTGGATTCTTTGGCATCCGGAAAGAGTCTGTGCGTATTTTCCCTTTCTCGCACTGCATGTCCAGTGTAAACACGCATTTAGTTCCTCAAAGCGCGTAATCTCAACCCACATGGTTTCAAGATTGCACTCGACCTCCTTGTGAAGGCGCATATTCAATCGACTGCTATTGCAGAAGTTCCCTTTACGTTTGGTTTGCGTTCCATTGGCGAAAGCAAGCTGACCGGCAAGGTTATGATGCGCTATCTTGAACACCTCGCTGAACTGTATTGGTTCTCGTACCATGCTCCGATTGCGTTCGTGCTCCTCTTGTTGACGGTGATCATTTTATTTGCGTGGCACTACTTCACGCGTACTGTTGAAGCGCCGGTGGAAATTCCGATCAGCAAAGGGAGGGGCGGGCATTAGAACTGAGTGCTCGGCGGCGTGTAAATGTCAATTTGTACGTACGTTACTTGTATACCCACTGGACAGGAATTTAGACAATCAAGCTGCTACGGCTCGATTGTAATTGCGCCATACCTCGTTGTCAAGGCTATGTCTTAGTCATGCAAATGTGAGCTAATGCAGGGTGCAAGAAGTACTTACATACCTCATAAAACATACGCATCGACACAATAACTCTATGGCGAGTGGCGTTCTTCAGTCTGTCAACAACGACCTGATATTGACTTAGTGATTGTCCCGGCCCGCAGGGTTGTTTTCGACATTATCGTATTCATCATCAACCCTTTTTAAAAAATTTTCACCGTAGCTTTTCAACGTGGTATTGGTATTGAGCAAACGTGTTCGGATGTAGTATCGAGTGAATGCCTGGCCTCGCCCCCCTCGCGCGTTCTACGCCCGATTCGAGAAAAGGCTGTCGAAGCAAAATCCATCCGTGTCTTGCCGTTCGCTCTCATTGGGTAGTGAAAGCTTCATACTCTATATTCTGGGGGCTGCAAGTTGAATACTCGCGATTGGGCCACCTTCAGCGCACTAAATGCGGCTGCTGCGTGTAAATCATTCCTTCACAGATCGTTAGGGCTTATGCATTCAGCAGAATAGAGGGCTAGATCATACAGGGTAGTGTGCTAAAGCCTCCCGTGGAACCAAAACTGAAGCAGTCAATATCCTTAAAATAGACCTTGTGTTCCTAGATCATTCTGTAGGACGGGAGCACAGCGTATATTCGCTCACTGGACTTGGCAAACCAGGGTTGAATCAATCTGGCACAAGATCGTATATTGACACACGGTAACGGCACAGCAGAGGGGAGGCTGCACATACATAAGTAGGTCAAAGCGGACGATACAACGGACGCGATCATCTAGAACGGGTCAGACAGCGCGAGCGAAGGAAGTATATAATAAAAACTATGCCAAACGATCTCCTACCCCCCTTCGCAGACAGCATCAACCAGAAACATCAGTAATCGCAGGCAGGCAGCTCCTGCTGATTGTAATATGCAAGATGCAATCATGACACTCGTTGTGCTGCCCAGAGACTTCTCGTAAGATTAGACGCAGTAGTGGTCGACACCTTGGACTTCAAGCTTTCTGTCGAGGCAGTCCGAAAATGTGGAGGTCGTTCCTGCATGTAGAAAGCGCCGTGAGACGGTGGTGGCATCGACTCGTGATCTCTCGCAGCCGCTGGGGACGTAGGGGATGTGTTGTTAACAGCAGATGCGCGTGCACGTTCTGCCGCATACGCCGCCTCGCTTGCCCGCGAGATCGTGTTCGATCGCATAAGATGTGAATTTGGGGTGCCCTGGGAGGGTGGCGGCGGCGGCGGCGGAATGACAGGCGTAGGAGTCGCTGGGCAGACGGACGCTGAGTCGAAAGCAGGAACACTGGGTCCAGACTCCTTCGCCTCGGCGAGCTTTCCGAGTGAAGGGGAAGGCACAGGGTCGTTGAGTATTTCACGAAGTTGCGCAACCCAACGGCCGCGCTGCTCCTCGGGGTCGCGCGGGTCCGCTTGCGAGCTTACCGATGGGCGTCGAGAACCAGGAATGCGTAATCCGAGAACATTCTCCTGCATGCCGCTTAGAGAGTCAGAGAGGATATCATTCTGTCGCTCGCGTGCGGCCGCTTGGAGAGTCAAGACACTAGGGGACGACGAGCAGCTTGCCATGTGGACGTCGAGAGAGCCGCGAGGAACAGATCGTGACATCGGCTCCTCAAATCGGCTCAGCAGAGAGGTGTTGCTCGCCATCCGGTTCAGGCTGGGCTTTATCGGAATGGGCTGGATGGAACGGCGAAGATATGGATTGTTGCTCTCCTTCTGAACGTGACCATCACTGTCCTTATCGTCCATGTCATCCAAGCTAGCACGGAAAGTCGCTGACGGAAATACTGGTATCGTGAGAGTCGAAGGAACGGGGGACAGACGGAACATTTCCTCTTTCCCTGCAACCTGGATCTTCAGCGCATTCAAGGAATCAGTCGAATCGTCCTTTAGGATCACCATTGGTTCTGACTGGGATGAATTCTTATCCACAACATAATAATAACGAGGCTCGATGGAACGTGGTGGCTGTGGAAGAGGATTGTGAGCTCGTTTGAGTTCCTTGACCTCCTTTGACAGTCGTCGACATTCCGCCAAGCAGACGTCATACTGAAGTGTCAGATTATATGTCAGTATCAGCGTAGACAAATTGATAAAAATATTTACTTTGCTACAACGATGAATCGGATCAGTGCAACGTCAGCAAATGAACAGCAGGCCGTCACTTACCCGCTCCATTCTTTCTCCATCTTGTCAAATCGATCTTGCATGGTGTCTTTCATGGTCTTAGCAGCATCAAGTTCATCGGCTCGTAGCCTGTCCAGCTCCTGGCATTTTTCTTCGGCGAGATGTAGTTGTTCAGTGAGGTCTTGACAAGTGTGCTTTAGACCAGCGGAGATCTGTTTCTCGTCAGCCACCCTGCTCTGCATCTCGACATTCTTGAACAACAAAAGATGAGCAGAACGCAGATTTGCGTGCTGTACAGCAAGCCTGATAAGTCGCGAAGTGGATCGATAAATCGGATGAAATCCAACTACCTCAGCGGATGGCTGGGTCATGAGCCACTTGTGTACGAGCTCAAGCACATCACAAACGTCCTCGCGTGGTGCACCTTCCAAAGTGATTTGAGTGATACGCGTGTGGAACTCTTGTGCATGTAGTGAGGCGTCGTCCGGACATGACGTGTCCAGCGGACGAGGAGTCGCTGCACGACTGTCCTTCGCGAAGTGTAGCTTCCGGACTTCCTCAGGTGTAAAAGGATGTCGACAAAGGGGACAACAATGTCGAGTCAATAGCTGAAGACACCTAAAGCCAGTAATGCGTAGCAGTGATAGCTAGGTCAGACCAAGACACTTCGCGACGCTAGAATATGACGGCGTACCTCAGACAGAACGTATGTCCACAGGGTATAGCATACGGTGCTTTGTCTTCACTATAGGAGTCGAGGCAAACATCGCAAGTCGAGGAGGGATGGAGGAACAACATGGTGAATGTGGTCAAGACCAGCACAGAGGCGGCAGGCGATAAACAGCTGTCGCGAGTCGGGTATAAGAAGGTGGAACAGTCCGGTCGCCTAGCCTATATCGCGTGCCGGCCAGACCATAGATGAAGCGGCTCGGGTCGAAATGTCTCTGAGATGACATTATAAACACGAGGCGCTGGAGATCGGGGCTCTATCTCGGGGCCACCAATCTGACCCCGCGGAATCCGGGACTTGTACATTGGAAACCACATGTGGGAGAATGAGCCCAAGCATGTGGATCAATAGTCGAAGATATACTGCATCGACCTGGTCACAGTGTGAGTACCGGACCTTGGCTTCCAGTGGAGTCGCCCAACCAAGCACTACAAAAAGGCGCTGCATCTGAGCGAAAGTCTGGAAGTGGCGCGTCCAATGGCTAAGACCTCTCAGGAGCACAAGGAAGTACGACGGAAAAAGCATAGGCTGGGAGAGCACCTGATCGGCACCCGGATCGGGCTGCCTGCCTCGTGTTTACAGCATGTTTCGTAGATGTGCCATGACCTGCAATGACGACCCATGGCCCTCGAGTTCAGCCGATAAGGATGGGCGAAGAGAGGGAACATAAGCTACGCAATGTGGACAGTCCTCGGGTCTATGTGCACTATCACAGCACAAATCAATATACTCCACCACCTTGTGTAGAAGTTCGAGCAACAGGTGTCCAAGGCGTCAAGTACACCGTGCTTATAGTGCAATTCAAATGGTTAGTGGAACAGGCCGGTGAAGGTACATTGCGGAGAAGCATGGTTTGACCCTGATTGGTGTGCGGAAGTATTATGACGGATGAATAGCGGGGCCGGGGGCATAAACAGACCTCAATATAGTCTTCTGGAGTCGAAGCGGGTTGCGGAGAGGTGTCAGAGATTTCCAGGGACGAACCGTACAGATAGTAATTCCTCGAGGTAGGTAGCCGCGCGTACCTTTGTGAATAGTCAACGACAAGATTCGCGGCCGTACGAACGTTGCAAGAACACGCAACAGGAATCGAGTGAATCCCAAGGAGGTCAGCAAACCAGCATGAGATGTATCAGGTCAAAGTTCTGAATGGGGGCCAGTCGGCTTGACCGCAGGCAGAAAGGCTGGAAGTGCAGCACAAGCAGGATTCCTAAACGCTCAGATCGCCCAGAAGCATGAGCACGAGAACAAGAAGACGTGAGGCACGTTCGCCGTTCGAGCATGTCAGACCAAGGTGCCTTCTCAGCATGGCCAATTGTAACAGAACATTGTGCGTGCGACAAGAAGTCACAGCTCTCACATTGCAGCCAGCTGATGCGATGAGCCTCCGATAGGGCATGCATTATCGAGCTGCCTCAGAGAACGCATGGTTAGAAACCTTAGCGCGATAACCCATAGAGAGCACCTACACGACTCTTTGAACGTGCGTTCCGCTCCCAATACTTGCATAAGGCTGTACTCACTCCTGAGTGCTTAGTATCTAGGCCGCGGGGTCAAACTGGATCCGAGAGGGTAGAGAAAGGGTTTGATGGCTGGACAGCATAATCTCGTTGAGTACTAGAGGCTGGCGGCCACGAACGGCGGACGACGATCGGAAAACGTCTAGAATTTTGGTCCATTGGTCTGATTAGAAAATTAACATGAGCTTCTAAATATCTCCTCCACACAATGCAGAACGAACGGCCTTCATCTCCGCGACATGCCTTCGCAAAATCCGCAGACTGACCTGGAAAATAATGAATGGAGTACACAGCTCTAGACACGATGTTTCAAAGCGCTCGTAGAAAAAAGTTCACCATATCATACGGCCCACAACAGACTTCCAGATGTCATGGATGCCTGCTAAATTTGGGCCAACTGGTGTTGAGAGTGGGATGGCCAGAAGGAGGTTGGAAGCTTCGCTGATGCTCTTCAATAAAACACAGCACAGACAGAAAATTGAAACCAAATTTTGAGCTACAGCAAGCCAAGGGGAAGAACTAGATAGCTCGAATTGAACCACTCAAGACGACTTCCAAGCTGTGGCGCAATTTCTGGGGCTGGTGATTGTGTAATTTGTGACAGTGTGACGCTCCTCATCAGTCACGTGCCACTGACGAAGTTACGCAGCTCGTTCGAAACAATTGGAGTCAATTGAACTTTCTACTGTACTTACACTCGAGAATAATACTCGCATTTATGTTTCTTCTTGTCAAACAGGATGTGATTGGTGATTGATCCGAAACAATCCATTACTCGCCTTGAATCGCTGTGACAAATGTCTTATACTGATATATTATAGTGCGTCCCTCTGCCCATATTTTTCGTCGTACCTATTTACTGCTTATGACGACGTTTCTATTTGATTTCTACCGTACTGCACGACACAACTATCTCTCCAGTAATGTTAGCGAAGAAGAACGATTAAATCCTCCTCGAGCGTGGAGATGGACACCAGCAATCTTAATCACGTCGCGATGTAAGGTTAGCGTATTCGCCTCCTCCGCTATGCGCTTTACAGGAGCTTGAGATTATCCCTGCTATATGCTGAATGTGCGATACGATCGCTGGCTTCTTTGCGTCTGTGAGTGCCCTCAACGGTCTTACGGACCGATACAGAATGACGGATAAATGGTCTGGACACTAGGCAGCATGTTGTTTTCCAAATCGATACCTAATCGTGCTGAGAGAACCGCTTATCTTGGATCCATCGCGTTTGGGATTGATCCCACATTACGAGTCTAAGACCGGCGCCGCACCTTGAAGAATGTACGACACGTCTAGCACCTCGACGTGTGGAACAATCCTATCGCAGATACCGAGCGCAGTTTGTTGTCGGCCTTGTGATGTCTCCGTTCATCAGCTAGTGAATAGTTCCAGACTAGCCTGTTCCGCGCATTGCTCAGTCATGTTGATCTAGAGATACTTCTCCTAATCGTCGAAGATACCTTTTTTCGAATTCGGATTCAACCTGTTACAACGCTCATCATTGAATGCCTTCATAATGATTCGCTCTACAGTGTAATATATATCTTTTCTTTTATAACAATACGCATTGCACATTTTATCCGTTTATAAACTTCATCTGGGAACCTGTGGTAATATTTTGTTCATTGCTGGTTCCCAGTACCCCCATAGCGATATTGAGTGTCAAAAACCTTGGGGTGGTATCCGTCAAAAATCTTCCCAGATTCGACATTCGGACGCGTGATTTTTTTTCGGTCGAACAATGAAAGTAAGAAGTAATGACGATTTCCCCGGGTCATGTTCAAAATGGCATTCTCGGTGATCGATAACGATCGCTATAGCGATTGTGTGCTCTTGAAAAAGAACAGCCACCCTCACCACTCAAATATTTGCAAGCGTTACCTGATGGTACTTTTCAAAGCCATAATACTGCAAGCCGTAAGAGCAAGTCGAAAATGCGATTAAACTTTGAGAGCAACTGCCTCGTGTTTTTTGATGCACAACACTTGCCATATCCGGATACCGAGGATGTTGTAGCTCGTGGCTCCGAGCTCGAGTCGCAGCTCGTGCCCATAGCCTCGCCAAATCTCACTTGCCTCGCATCCTCTTCGCCGCTGGCGTCCCCAACGTCTGGCAGTGGAAATACTCAGCCCATATGCTCATTGTTCATCCGTCGTCGGCATGCGATGTCTGTCTAGACGGGTACAACTGGACAACGCCAGCAAACGCGCCGCATGCCATCGCTTGTGGCCATGTGTTCTGCTTGCAGTGAGTTCAGCTTCAAATTTCAGAAATATTTGGGCAACACTGTAATTTCGCCTTATGGTGTAGATGTCTGCGGTCGCTACACCCAACAATCTGTCCTCTCTGCCGCAAAGGCTTCCAGCCGGATCGTATAAAAAAACTGCACGTCGACCGCCTATCCTCGAATGAAGATCAAGAGCAGATCGGTGAGTCGGAAGAAGCTGAGCTATTGCATCGTGTGGCGCTATTCTTTGGAGAGCACACGCCCGATGAGGATGTGAACACAGTCCTGGAGGAAGCCCACAATTGGCTTACCGCCCATTCAGATAATCCAAGTGCGGTAAGTCAGATTCTCTGCTGTATTTTTTCCGCTTTTCGTGCTGCGTTCATGGTGTAATTAAATCAAGCTCTTGGAACTGTCTTTTCATTGTGGCTGCTTAGCACAGGGCTCTGCGGACGGCGGTGACTGCGCTGTATAGGTACAAGGCACTGTTACAGGAAAGTCGTGAAGATAAGGCGGCTATAGAACACTTACTGCAAGAATATCGCCGTAGAATACGAGCGAGGGATCAGGATCTCGAGATGGCGCGTACCGTTGAGGAGAATCTACTTGAAAAGATGCGTGAGATGGACGACAACTTCAGAGCGTAAGTAACTTTCAAGTTCTATGATTCTCTGTTCTCATCTTTATGGATTTGTAGAAAGGTGACTCTTGTATGAGCTTCATCGGTGAACATCACTCACTATCGGGTATCATTAGCTTCAACAAGCAGAGGATGAGCTAGCGAGGACTCGAAATGAGCGCCCTCATACTCGGATGGACCAAGCCCGTTACCGAGCGACCTCCATCCTTCCTCAGCCAGATCTTACAAGCTTCCAACCAACCATTAATCCTCTTCCACAGCCTCCAGAACCCGTGATACCTGATCGTCTCACTACGATAAGTCGGCCTTACGGCCAGCCACATGGTCGCTCTCCTTCGGAAGCTGCATCTATCCCCGAGCGCACCGGGTCCCGTATGAGTACGGTGCGAGTACGCGCTCGTTCTATCACCACTCCTGACCCTCTCGTCGCGATGGCGGAGGAACAGGATGAGTTGCGCCGTGATCGTTCGCTGCGTCCTCAAATTGTTCCTGGTGCCCCCGCTACACAGAAAGTGATACCGCCACCTCCAACGAAGGAGTCAGAACGTGACAGGCGTAGACGTGCCCGCAGCGAAGTGCCACGTTCCGATTCCTCTGACTCTGTACATGAATCGTCGTCATCTGGGCCTTCTAGGACAAATGGATCGAGTGCCGTTACCAGCGCTAGCTCTGGTAATGGTTCCGGTAATAGTGATTCCAGTATGCCAGTTTCATATGGGTACCAGTACGGATTTGCTCCTGGCCATGGGTACGGCTGGTATCCTGTGCAGATGCCGGCCATGCCGCCTAGGTCCGATACTTCTGCAGATTCTTCCAACATCGCCAATGGATATCACGCACCCACTTCTATCACTTCTGTATTCAGAAACCCCACTGTCGAACATGTTACAAGAAACCGCAACGGATTCACCGCACCGGATTCGCGTGGTCAAGAGTGGGGACAAAACAATGGAAGACTTCCTGGCCGCGTTACATCACCGTCTGTAGCTCCACCAGCTGTAGAGCCGTCCGAGCACTCTCATGCAACTCGCAACTCGAATGCTAGTTCCATCTCGGGGGACAGTTTCCAGGCCATGTCGTTACTGGGCCCACCACAGGGTGTTCAAGCTGACGAGCGTGACCAGTCAGATCGCCGTGAAATGCTAGATCTTCTCGGCGTCACTACGTCGATTCACACTTCGGAGCCTTCTCCCGCGACGACATGGGGCACCATGAATTCCGCGGAGGCATCGTCGCGGAATTCTACAAATCCTAGTCTTGGTGATCTTGGCCTGATTGGGCTGCCCAGTCCAATGCAAGATTCGCCTCGAGACCCACTCGACGATCGCGACGACTCGTCGGATGACGGCGAGATTGCGGACGACGAGTTCGTGACCCCGAGGAGACAGACTTTGCCTTACAATGAAATGGGCTCTCTAACAGAGCGAATCCAGCCTGCGCAACCTGGTCAAGGGCTGGGATTGGCGTTGGGTCCAAATCGAGCTCCTACGAGCCAGGTCCTTAACGGAGCACTCATTCACGGACAGCAAGATTTGCAGAGGTTGAATCATTCGCTCTTACAGCTCGCAGATCGAGAGGGGCAAGCGTCTCGGGCATCACACCACGGCTCGCGAGACCCCCCAGTCCCTGTTTCTGGCCGAGAAACTGTGGAGCCGATTTTGGGTGCGCGAACAGGGGTACCTCTGTATGATTCTCGCCCTCAGTCCACACGTGGCATACAGGGCACGCCGTCCTCTATCCACACGTCGTACTCGAGAGCACGGGATCGCGGAAGCGTGAGTGACACGGAGCACATCTACCCACGACCTTCCCAGCACCACACCCGACGGAACTCATCCATCTCCGGTCATGCTGTGATACCACCAGCCGTCGTCTACAACGGCTACCCCAATGCCACGCCGCGGAGGCCGTCTGCAGCCCCCCGCATATCCGATCGCGAGGTTCGATTTGAGTCTCCGGTGGGAGGCCCGTCTCACAGAGAGCGAAGAGGGCATGCAGCGACTCCCGTGACCGCCAGAGCGTCCGCGGCAGACGTGAATGGATTTGTCCCTGCGCTTGGCCAGAGCTCCCTTCTCCTCTCATTCCCAACTGGGCCGACTAATACCTCCGCTGCCGTGGACGGGCGTGGTGAGGATGCTGGCATCCATGCACCCGCTCCGCGGCCCGTCAATAGCAGGAACGGTAGTCTCTTTGGCCTGTGGAACGCACGGAGCGGAAGGTGAGAGGCGCACGGCTCGGGCTTATGACATGACGAATACTATATTTTATTTCCATGTTTTCGCATGCTATCTATCGTATTGCTATTAGTTTTGCTCGAATACCTCATCCCTGTTTGTTGTCGGTGATACTCCTAAGATACCAAGTTGTTGTAAATCAGTGACTGTATCGCATTCTTCCATAGATCGTATTGTAGCGTTTGCCATGACGCATTCTTGCATACACTCGCCAGTAATGACATATATGTATTGACATAATATTACAAGAAGGTACAAGAACTAGAAGCTACGCTGAAGTCTTCATGCTTCGGAATAATATCTTGCCCAACAAGTCGGAATCATATGCATGCACCGCGCTTATTGAGTTGTAGAAGTAACGAATCCACTACCCCAGAAGGCGGTTCGCCGTTATTTCTCTCATGATCATTGAGACCACCTAGGTACTCTCGAAGTGCCAAAACTGCTTCGCACCGCGCAGAAAACAGAGGCCGAATGAATTTGTGAGAAGCCGGAATAGAGTTGACTTCTGCTGGGTCGTCGGCGTGTGGAGGGCGAACGGTAGGATCTTGAGCACCATCAGATGGCAATGTCCGAGCCGGACAACGGCGTTTGATGAACGGATTGACTGGTGGACGTGGTGGGACAGAGTAGTGCGCGAGTTTCTCCGGAGGGAGGTCAGATGATGGATGAGAGAATACACCAAGTAGGATCTTGATGGACGCGAACACATGCTTCAATCTGCATGAAGTCAGCGAGCGGGGCAGGATGCAGCGTCATAACGTGATGCCGATTGCATTCCCGGTCACCATCTGCTGCCTCATGTATGCTAGAAGAAGCACTCACTGTCTGTAATTGCCTGGAAATGAGCAAGTGAACGTCAGCGGCCGCAGGAATGACGGAAGGCAGATAACCCGCATCGAAAAGGGAGTCTACTCACTTCCTACCATTGTGTTATGCCACTTCGCCAGGAAACACGCCGTCCCGTACACGACAACCAGAAGGAACGCTCCGTATGCGACCCGATTCAATGGTCCCTTTCCGGATAACCACGAGGCACCTCGATGGAGCAAGTCCATTACCGCAGCCTCAAGTCCTCTTCCGCCAAAGGCTGCCTGCTTCAATCTATCGAGAAGCGTGGGCGAGGCGAGGGTCTGAGCCACTTTCCCGCCCACGAGAGCATACATGACCCCAGCACCAAGCCCGCCGAAGATCGCCTTGTACTGAGCGTGCGTTTCTTCTTCGTGTCTGTTCGCGAGGAGGCGCTTTCCGAGATTCCCGAGTAGATATGCAGGAAGGTGGAGAACGAGAGCCGGGAGGAAGATCAAGAGCCGCGGGTGGAACACGGCAATAGAAAGCTGTCGAGCTACATTTGCGGTAGCCTGCACGCGAGATGGAATCTCATTATGGTAAAGAGTGGGCAGGGAAGCCGAGAGAGAATCATGGGATATCGCAGCATAATGCAGGAAGGAGTAGTACGTGAGGAGTGCGCGCTTTGTGTCCACAAGTGCCTGCGGTGAAGAATGCCCAGAGAATGCATCAACGAGGCTGTCCGGTGCCGTGAGCATACATTGTATCAGAAAGCGCTGCTACTGTGGAGATCTCAAACTCGGACAGAAAACACGCACATCTGAGTGATCTCGGCGAACTCTTGTATGGGAATATTCTGGCTATCCCCGAAGAGAATGTCTCTAGCCATTCTTGCAGCATGCAAGGTATCCCTACGAGTGCAGGCATGCGAGTTGTGGTTCGACGCGTCACATAACGCAACACGAATGACATACCAATCAGGGGCGTTGATGGTCAGTGCTACCATGGAGCGTTCGATCTCGCTCGTCAGGTCTCTAACCACCTCTCGTGGGGCATCAACGCCACCTGTGTCTTGCAGATACCGCTCCGCGTATTCAGTAACATCGATGGGCGTGCCCCACCTGTGAAGGCAGCCTGAATCCTTGCCATCATGACCTCATGCACGTACGGACCTTACGCAGACCTAGAAGCCCAGATGTTGATGGAGTCAAAAACAGCTCGCGTCTGTGAAGACAAGGCATAACTCACGCGACTCTGGAAATGCGACTTGTCGGTGTGCACTATCCCTACTGGGACGACAAGCAGTGGGGAATCAGCACTATCACCGTCCCCCACGCTCTCGGATCTTGCGCCTTGGCCGGGCCCCCTACGCCATCTTGCGTACTCCAGCGCAGCCCATGCCGCGCCCTCCTTTACCTGGGCGATCTGAGGCTCTGTGTAACTCGTGCCTTCTGGGAAGACGCCAACAACCTCGCTCGCGTCGAGAACGCGGAAAGTTTCGCGAAAGAGCGCCTGTTTCGCTGCATGGGACCTATCTGGATCCGAGCCATCGCCAACGCCAGGTGCGTCTTTGTTTGGGTTGCGGTGGACGGGGATGCTCCCGGATGAGAGCAGTATTGCTCGTGCTAGAGGATTTTTGAAGAGTGACGATTTTGCCCAGAAACACAGAGGCCGCCGGTGTGGAATCGTCACCGCTGGGTCGTTGGTCAATGCTAACATCATCTCGGATTGAGTGGAGCAGAACTAACCGAGCGTCGCAATATCCAGGATCTCATTGTGATGGCATGATACACTATCGTTATGGTTAGCAGTGTCGAAAACCCCGTGAACTCATCTTCCACAGCCTACACTATGAGCGGTCCTGAACCCGGTACATTGTCGCCGCCGTCAACATAAACCTCCGAATAGAACCCAAGAACCCAGTTAGAAATTGAACGCAACCCACGATATACAAGCTTGAGCTCCATTCTAGCGAGTACAAGTATAGCTCGAAATTCTGTCGTGCTCACTGCCGGTAAGAACAAGATAGGCAACAGTGCTATTGAACAAGTGGACTCGTGATGAGTCTAAATTGGCGCCCGAGACGAGCCATCGACCTCCCTCACAGCTCACATGTAGGAACACGGATACAGCACAGAAGCGTAGATTGATTCATTGGCGAACAACAGGGAGGATCAGACACGAGTATGAGAACAGGAGAGCAGCGACCACGGGGCAGGTCTTTGCGCAGGCCAAAGAACCTGATGCGCGTCGAGCGGCGACCTTTGATCATTGACAACGTAACATGTACATGACGATGACCCATATTTTGGCACCCAGATCCTCGCGAGAAAATCAGAGACGACGACCACGACGACCACCCTGGGAGAATCATATGGCTGTATGAGCATCCTGTCTGGGAGTAAACATGCTCAGTGCTCACCTTGCGCCTCGTGGAGTCGGTGGGGATGGGGGTGACGTCCTCAATACGGCCAATGCGCATGCCTGCACGAGCGAGAGCACGGAGGGCACTCTGCGCACCGGGGCCAGGCGTCTTGGTGCCGGTACCGCCAGTCGCCCGGAGCTTGACGTGGAGTGCGGTGATACCGACTTCACGGCAGCGAGTAGCGACGTCTTGTGCTGCCAACATGGCAGCGTAGGGCGAGGACTCATCGCGGTCAGCCTTGACTTTCATACCACCTGCATGGTTCGTTGACGCATATCAGCAAGAGAGATCGGGGAAGCAAAAGCGTAGTCGGCGCACCGGTAACACGGGAGATAGTCTCCTTGCCGGACAAATCGGTGACATGGACGAAGGTGTCGTTGAACGAGGCGTAGATGTGGGCGACGCCAAAGACGAGCTCTCCCTCTGCGACCTGGGGACCGAGCGATACGGCGGCCTCTTCCCTGGGCGCCTTGGTTTTCTTGGGAGGCTGCGAGTCACATCCGAATGAAGGTCAGCACATCCATCGCGTTTGATGTCGAATTCCGCGCCAAATGCATCTTGGACAGAGATGCGGGGCGGGAAGTGGCATACGCACCATGCTGAGAGGTGTACTGAGGTGGCTTGAGGAAACTTGAGGATGGGACGGAGGACGATCAACACAACGGTGAACTCGAAAGTTGCGCCCGGACAGGACGTCACGGATGTGACAGACGCTGAGAAACGTGGTATCCGTGTGACAATGTCACTTTGTGAAGACGCCGATTACCCCGCAGCGCGGCCCCTGCTTGGACTCACTGAGCATTGAGAGATGGAGCTCGATCCTGGATTCCGAAACCATGAAGTTGATTCTCATAGATGTGCTTCCGCACATTTGGCCTTCAACTCTCTGGTCTACTGGCGGGGACCAAGTTGGTGGGATCTATCATAGGGCTAGGTGAGTGGTACTTGTCTATTGAGGTTATTCATTGCGGAGTCAATGTTGCAGTAGAAGCAAGGACTGCGCACCGTTCGACGCAGAGCAGACGATCAAGCTTGAGATTCTTCCCACTCTGAAGTCTCAACTCATTGGAAGCGGAGGACTAGATATCTTTGGCCGAACATGAGATGAACGTTTGAATGGGGCTCCTTTTATCAGTGCTGGTGCGGCCCAGTGCTGGGTGGCCACGCTTATATATCCTCAGCACATAGTGCTACCGCCTTCTTATCAAGTTTGCAACGCTCGGTGAATAATTTTGTGCAGTAGCCAGCTCGGTTCAAGCACTGACCCATCAATCTTCTTTTAAGTTAGTGCCGATGGCCCGTCGAATGCTCATTTTGCGGAGCATGGGGAAGATGTTACTACAGCTCGAGTAAGTGAGTAGTTTCCCTCTCTTGCGGGTATGCTTGTTGAATACAACACAGATGAGAACGTGCGACTGTCGTGCTGGGATACTTCCACCACCGAACGGACATTCATCCAACTATCCGATATCTGCCCCATGGCCGACAGAAGTACGGGAGAATATAATTGATATTATCACGAACACGGCTACTGCATGCAATTACTCGGCCCAGTATGTCATGAGTGGTATGCCCGATGCTTTCGTTATCATGAAATTATATGTGCGCTGTACGAACACGAAACAGAATTATTGCCTGA
The DNA here is from genome assembly GCF_000313525.1 of Fibroporia radiculosa. Lineage (NCBI taxonomy): Eukaryota > Fungi > Basidiomycota > Agaricomycetes > Polyporales > Fibroporiaceae > Fibroporia > Fibroporia radiculosa. Next base: position 2,247 of record NW_012133234.1, on the reverse strand, counting down.
TCGATACACTGGACGAGCACCCCGAGCGACGTGGAGCCATCAAGGTGGCCTCGTCCGACTTAGCGCAGTCCGGTGGCAACTTTGGGTCGTTCGCTGCGCGCATAGCGCAGAAGTTGCTTCCAGTCGAGCGGCTCGGACTTAAGGGGTGCACATGAGAGACTGGACAGCCGCACTCGGAGATCTTCCCCTACATAACTCTCACATTCGGTCGGCGATCAAGCTCTTACTCCGGATTGTGACATTTCTGTCTGCGGCTGTGTTTGGCGGGCTCCCTCGCCTTTCCTCGCATGTAGATAGGTGCGACTGTCATGTTGCAGCCACCGTGCGAATGCTAGGTCTCCTCCGGCTCGAGCTCGACGCCACCGATCTAGACGACAGCTATAATGCTATCATTCATTCAATGTTATGAACTTTCTCGAGTCGATCGAGGTGCACCTTCGCCATCTCCTGCCATAAACAGTATTTGAAGCTTCCGGAGTTGCTCGTTGTGGCCACCGAGTCGCTCTTGTCTCCAGAGGCCAGGCTTCTTGATAAAGGTATATGGCAAAGGCAATACCATCCGTTGTGCGTTAACGATGTTCCTCTGACTTCTCTGCTGCCCTCCGGAATATCACCTTTCTGCTTTGCTGCGATGTCCAGTCTTCCAGCAAGGGGGTGGACGTCATAATCGAAGGCTCTTGGGGCACGCTGCTCTCGTCGAGGTTTCTGGCACCGCATATGCCAGTTGGTTTTGGCCCCGCAACTTATGCCTGCGTACCTCTTGCCACATGCATAGCACCTCTATATTGATATACGCTCTTCTTGTTACCGCCCCTTCATCCATCTACGGCTCGAGGCAGGTTCAGCCTCTACGGCCAGTAGTATCTACTGAACGCATTGTATCCACAGGCTTCAATTCTCGACGCAGACGAACTCCATACACACCTACGTACATGCGCTTATAGTGACACCGTCATGCTGAAAGCTTTCCCTCTCCTGTTCATGTGTTGGCAGGCTGTAGTTTAGTGCCCCTCCGTAATGTGTATGCTATTCATCTCATCTCTTGTCCTCTTCCTGGAGTTTGTCATCGTCTGCGCCTCCTGCGCTTCATTTCACACACTCTCCTACGCCCCTCGTTGTCTCCATCACCCGTAGACTGCTCTGCCATGAGACCATTAATCTTGGACTCTATGACATCGTGTTCAGTCAGCTCTGTGTCTCTAGGAATTCTCTCCCCTCCTAGCGTTCATGAGAATCGCCGCCATTGCCGGCACAACTGCCGTTTTCGCTCAACTCAGGATACCTGTACGTCCCCTCATCCCGTCCGTCCTACTTATTGCTAGTTCTGTGCATTTAGACCAACAGTGCTGCCAGAAAGGAAGCCAATCAAACCCCATCTCATCTGCATCCCCGGCTGGCTCTGCTTCTGAGACTGTGCGCATGGCCTCGCCCCCTACATTCCGCCTGGAAGTAACCTCGCAGAATGCACCTTTCCACCCTCTCCCCCAATACAGGCCACGAGGCCTTCCATTGTGTCGCCTGCGGGCGCTGCAAATGTGTGAGGGCGGACAAAGGAGCCCATGGTGGGGTCAATGTCGAGTGTGGCCTTGAGCTTGGTGTGAACTTGGTGCAGGTGGTTGCCGCTATTGACCTGGCTGGTGTTTGGTGCTGGACGAGAAGATTGAAACCATCAGGCATGCAGTGGCTGGGAACACTGCCACTCTCAAGGCTCTTGCTATGCACATTGATGGGATGGCCAATGTCCCCAGGTATGTTGCTGCCACAGCCAGCTCCTCTGCCAAGGGGAAGGAGAAGGCCATCTCCATTTGGGAACCCATGCTGCCACCTAAGGACACTAAGTGTCCCCTCCCCTCCACTGCCACATCCTGTGCTCAATCTCCAAAGCAGTGGGCAGTAGATTCCAGCCAAGTTGGCAAATTCTCCCTGGACACACCTGAGGATTGGGGAGTCCTGCACAATATTGCAGACATTGGGTCCATTGTCCCTGACATCAACATGACCATGGCCTTCAGGATTGCCTGTGGACAGTGAGACCAATATGGCCCCACCCCGCAATACCAGAGGGTAGGCCCTACAACTACAGATATGCCAAAGAGAGGGAAGACTATAAAGTCAGGCCTTCCTGCTGCTCTCACTCATACTACTGCCCATAATTTGTATCACTTGGAACCATATTTATAGCCTATAAAAATCATCACAACAGCCTTCTTGTCGAGTTTTCCATTTCTATCTTCCTTCTACACATGT
>NW_012133233.1:0-38305 GCF_000313525.1 Fibroporia radiculosa | reverse complement strand
TATATCCTGATCATTGTTATTTGCAGGGTGTCATTGGCCTCTCCGACTGCGAGCGATAATTCGACAAATGTAGCCGCCAAAGGGATCATCGGTATCGGGGCGATGGGGGCCATTAATAAGATGTTGAATTATGACAACAGTGGCTCTGTCAATTACTCGGTACAGTTCTTCTGTCTAACTTGTCACGGGTATGATCCTAACATAAGATATCTGTGAAGTCGATGGCTGCTGAATACGCCTCGCATTGGGAGTCGCTAGCGTTTGTCACGTCCAACGGCCAGGCGCATCTAATTTCAACATATGGAAGTCTGGAGTCTTCCTGGGCACTAGTGGACTCACTATTCGGCGATAAATTACTTGCGATGGGGGTGATAAGTTCCCAGGTAACCTTAGGGCATTTACACAGCGACAGCACAGATTGTTCACGTACTATAGGTCTATGATGCCCAAACCCAATTCTACGAGCAACTTATGAATGATAATGCCGGTATGACTCTGCTTGGTTGTTGATATCCCCATTAATGTCTTGGTGAAGCCTCCTATGCGTTTGGACTTCCTATGAATGATTCGTCGGAGATTGGGAACTCAGGTACGATGCTTTATCACTTTGATTCTGGCTTGCTCCTATAAATTTCTCCAGTGGCTCTGGCAATGGTTGCGGCAACCATGACAAACGCAAGTGTTCGCGCTCAAATCCTCTCGAACATTGCTTCCTACGCTTCATTGAAATCAAGAGTCGACATCTTCGCTTCTTCATATTATGTCTCGAGTGGATCGTACATTTCGGGCCCGGCAAGGTCTGTAATCGCGTGCTTTGTTGTATATCTTATGCTGACTGGCATCGAAGTCCTGCTCAGGGCGCGCTCTTTGCACCTATGGTACTGAGGTCAGTCGGTTCCAATGCCACAGAATAATGCGCTGATTCTTCATGGATAGTCTGCCAATACCATCATCAAATAGCACAACGCCCCCTACGCCCCCTACATCTTACACTCCCGAACCTTCACCAGCCAAATCACACACGAGTTTAAGCGTCATTCTTGGGGCCCTCTTTGGGAGCGTAGCGGGGCTCTTGGTCATTGCCGCCGTTTCTGTGGTGTTCGTGCGTCGTCGCCGACACAGGGCCGTCCCAAAAAACTTGCCTATCTCCTCACCTCCATTCCTATACGACACGGTTACACCGTTCATCCCCTCCGAGGACAGCATCTCGGGATCGTATGTTTCGCTTGAACGTCTCCGGTCATTGAAAATGGAAAGGATCCGCCATGCTGTAGTGACATCGTCTAGGTTCGAGTCGACGCCCCAGCCGTCCCCTCACGAGTCTTCTATGCAGCCGAGGAGTACGGCTACTCCGCGCACGGCTACGGGGAGCACGACTACAAGGGGCACATCCGCGGGGGGCGTGGCTGCTGGGGGCGTGGGCTCTCATCTGGGGCAGCTTGATGAGGGTCCAGGCAGAAACCACGTAATGACCGAGCTACGTACGGAAGTGTTGCAGCTACGCCAGTTCATGCAGAGTATGAATGAACGGCTGCAGGTTGAAGCCCCTCCTACATATTCGGAGTAGGCCCTGCGTCGTGACATGGTTGCGGCGTTCGTCTCGTTCGGTTGTATGTTTTATGATACACTGGCAGTATAGCCGTGCCTACGCACGGTTGGTTCATTATTGATTTCCGAGTGACGGTGTACCTAGAGGACAGCAACGGCAGCAGCTCCTGCCGCGTCCGCCCTGCGGTCGGTCGCTTCGGAGCTCCTGTCTACATAGTGCATGTGGCTACAGAAAAACCAAACACTGTTGAACGATAGAACAACAGCGAGCAGGAAGCACGCAGTGTCTCGCACTCGCGGTCCAAAACCATAGAACGGCCACTACCCCTCACGTCTACCACAGTAGCAGAGCGATCGCACTCGGATACAGCCCCATCCCCGCGTGCGGCGGCTGTCGTGGTGGACTGCCGGAGTAGCAAGCGGGAGGAACAAACGACAGACTCCAACGCGCCCGTGACAATAAAAGCACGATTGCAGATGGACTCGCCTGGATATCATGCACCCCAAACTTGAAGCTACAGCTTCAACTCTGGAATGCATGATGTCGCTGGTTTGCTCTCAAATGTAGCGACATGTTGCACTTTTATATACTCTTGATTGATTATGCACACTTCCGACATCCTCCGAGCAATGTTCGGGAGTGTATATGCACTTTCATTACTCATATTCTACTGTAATCATGGGCTTGGCAAGTAAATTGTCAGCTAGATTTGTTCCTATTGATGTGAACTGTCAGATTATCAAGCCACTGAACACTAACTTGTTCAACTGACAGCAGATAATTCAATGGTGCTGCCCGTGAGATGAGAGCGCGGCATGTACCAACTAAGCCAAAATGAGACACATGTATTCGGAAAAGGAACAAACGGCCAGAAAAAGAAACCACTCTTATTTATGATAGAAAATTCGTCTTGATTATGAGCGCACTGGCTCGGTGGGGGAAAAAACCAAAATCTAAGCTAGCACAATTCTCCAGCAGAAGCCTGAGTTTCGCATGTATGAACAGTAAATGAGAACCATAACATTCTATCACCTACCTCACCTTATTTTGTCAAGAAACACTTTTAATCCATTTGTCATGCATGTGGAATATGCGGCAGTGTAAGCTACACGATCCACATTATGAACAGAAGTATGGAATAGTCTGAAAGTAGCGCAACACAACACCTAGACCATCAAGCCGAAAGAAAAGCCATAACAGAACAGAGCCAGCAACAGTAAAGGGCCAGAAGGACTAAATAGCAGGAGTGTCTGCATAGCGGCAGCGGAGTTCGCGTCCAAGATAATGAGTCCCAGGCTTGAAAGGGGTGGCATAAAATACAGGGAGGTCTTCCAGAGCGAGGGACACGGGTATCCGTGAACAATCATTATGTTCGTCAATGAGCGAGCTCCAAATCTTGGAAGCCTTAGTCCTGGAAATACATGAGATGCAATTTGAATCCAAGACCAGAGTTCGGAAATGTTACATTTCCGACGTGGTATCTTTTTTTGAACCTGCTGTTTCGTATATCAAAGCATCGTGCTTTCTGTGACCCATTGGCGGCAGCTTGCATAGATCAATTTGCTTATGACTTGTACGTCGGGGTTTACAGCATCGAATTTTGCGAGTTGAAATATCTCTAATTGGAGAAAATTGCACAACACCAAAATTCGGTTCGTATATGCGGGCTCGTTTGCGAGGGCGGCGTTCATAGGACGGTTCGTCATCCTCAGGTAACGGCCGCTTTAAGCCTTGGCTGTGCTTGATCTTGCTGTCCGATTCCAAAAAGTCATCTGCGTTTGTAGGAACGGCGGTCGATTTGACCATCAGCGAATTGTCCACGGCCGACGCTTTCACATTACATCGCTCTGAGAAAAACAATATTGGGTGAACGTAGCAATGTAAGTCATGCCAGTATACGTATACCTACCATTCAGGACATATTTTCCCATTGGAACGGGGAAGTTCGCAGCAGCAGTTTCTGTAATCCAACCGGCATGGAATACCTGGAATATATCCAATCTGAAGACTCTGAAGGCATTGCAAGACTGGGCTTACTGCGATGGATCGTTCAACGAGTCTAGTACGAAATGTCCGATTGAGAGGATATCCAATGACATCTATGAGATCTGACGTACTTCGGCAACCAAGGGTCCTGTGTTCCCGCACAAAAGAAATACTTCGCAAGCAGATGGTCTTTCCGCGATTCAACCACATTGCCTCCGTGGCTTGCTGTGTGAACGGAGTTGTTCATAGGGCTTTGATTTTTAAACAGACACTCACCCCACTTCTGGCGTATTAAGCCAGGCACGGTTGGACTGAAGCAGGCTGCCACAGTATGGTCTGCTATCTCGCGATTTCGTACGTAAATGGGCGCATACACACCATAGCCATTGAACAATCCCATCTTTCATATATCACTGGAAGCTTACTTGTTGTGCGGGTTGGGCGTACTTGACGATGAATGGCCAGTATTTTGTGATGGAGGTCGACTAGTTAAGGCGATGTACTAGGTACTATATCGTGATTGAGAGACGCCCAATATTTGCTCTACGGATTTATCCGACGAATAGACTTGGTCGATCGCACAATCTTACTACAACATTGCGTATACTTGAACTTAACGTATGCGATTGCAGCCCGCCCAATGAGGTGGGTGCGCCACACTTCTCCTTCAAGTTTTGACAGCTCTGCTAAGCAGTGTAGGTTCAAATGTTTGGGTATATCCTAGCTATTTTAACTGTGTCTACATGATCGCCGCAGAGAGAACAGGAAATTGAGTAGTACGCAAAAGCGCTGTATATTCATAGAAGTGAAGCTATCAGTCGGCATACGGGTGTTGTCGATACAATTGGCCCGTAACCGTGAGTCCAATTGACCTCGATACATATCTTGCACAATTGACAATCAGCCTTACTGCACACCATTAAGTCTCGGAATTTCTTCAGACCGTCGCTTCGTCTATGCACAATCTTCACGATCCCTGGGCTTACAAATAGCCGGAATTTGATGATGCGATAACTCCCATATGACGAGGCTATCCCCCGGATTGCAGAGGTACAAGTACAGAGTGTAGGGTCGCAAAACGATGATCCATATCGTTCTGGCGACCAAAGGAGATGAGCATATTATTTGCATCTTTGAGCCAACAATTACACGCCCCTGCGGGATCACGATCTAGTTGAATGGCTCGTCAATCGAATGAGATCTCTACTACTTATCGCTCCACAACGGGGACCCGCCGAGGAGGGTCCATAGATGATTACAATCAGAAGGGAGCAGCGGCGAGCCACACATTCCCTAGATGGATAGATGAGTTGCTGCCTCGCTGTGATATCCCTATCTCGGTGTTTTTCTTTCGAGTCTAGATTGTCAAATGACCCACGGGAGAGAACAAGAACTGACCATTCTCTGCGGTGACCAACGGCAAAAATGTGCGAACTCGCACGAGATGTCGAGGTCTTCATTTCCCATAGATCCACACGCATGATCCGGATGCTGGCACAGGATGCTTCATGATCCTGGGTTCAATGGAATGAAGAGCGTTTTTGGCATAGATACAGTTACGCACCCACCGCATCCTAAAGAATACGTGTTGCATACGTGCCGGTCCGGGTATTGATAACAGCTTCGTATATATAAGAGAAGCTGTAAGATAGCACCCTCTTTACATCACTCGTTGATCTGGTCAAAGAGCAATGACAGTAAGTTTTGACTTTCATTAACATCAGTGTGACTGACCCTGGTGTGTACAATATTGTGCTGAGCAGAGCAACTTACCGACTGGTGTTACTGGATTGCCGCCAGGGGGGGACCTCGTGTGGCCATCATGTAGCTGCGCGAAAATCAGTGAATGCAAGAAGAAAGCACCATGCACGCAGGACGGGGAGACAGGTAGTAAATGTTCGACTTGCGAAGGTTGTGACGGTGAATCGAAGACGAAATGCCAGGCAAATCCCAAATGCCCCCCAAAATAGTAGTGAATGGAGGTGCGCAATATCCATCATTCTGCATTTGTTTCTGGAACATCTCATCGGAGGGACCAAATGTCGTGCAGGTTGGCAAAAGATGCTGGTTACAGAATGCGTATCAAGCGAATCTGAACTAGCCTTCAAGGACTGTGAATGATAGTAAAAATTGTAGTTCTTCATGATATAAGGAGTAGTTAGATAATGGATGTTGCCGTCATTTTCTTGCAACGAATGTTGGCTTCTGAGGCCTGAAGCCTGAGGGACGAGGAGGCCGTCATATCGACCGAGGCGCGGCAAACAATCATTTTGTTTCGACGCAAGAGCGCCCAAGGATAGTGGCGTCAGTCGGACAAGCTTGCGTGCTCTGAGCGACCTGAGACTAGTACTGTATAACTTCCAGCTTGTCCTCGAGCTTAATAGCGTTCGCTCCTCTTGTTGCAAACATGGACACCCCGTCCGCGGCTAGACCCAATCCCGACCGAACGAACTCAGGCTCAAGCGGAAAGACGCTACGCGCGGGGGAAAAGGCCGAAGACAAGACGAGTAGTGTCAAGGTTAGTCGCAAGTCGTGAAGACACGTCGGGTCTTATGCCAACGCATGCAGTCTTCTAGGTTCCTCAGTCGATACACCGGGGTGCTCGTTATAAAGAGAAGTACGTCCGAGCCCGCAGTTTACCATGGGCAGTTGAGTTCAGAGAGGAAATATGGCAGATTCCAAAATTTGAGAGAAAAGTACGAGCAGGTCACAGCCGTGAGTCGCAAGCGCTCCCAAAGTTGTTTCCCTAATGCTTGGCGACGATAGACCCATGAACTGGTAGAGAAACAGCTCGCAATCGCAAACGAGAAAGTGAAGAGGTTACAGGAGGAGTGCAAGTGCGTACTTCAAGCTCACGTATACACTCACTTATTCATTGCACCATCTTGTTTCGCAGTTTGTTATTAGATGCAGTCGATATTGCTGTGCCTGCTCAGCCGACTCTGCGACATTATCTAGCGCAAGATCCCATACCCCCGCAATATCATTCATACCAAGTCCCATTTCCTGCCGCCCCCAGTGCTACAACACCTCAACCATCACAACCACCGCCTCCCTCATCACCTCCGGTTCGTGTCAGCCGCAAATCCAGCACACAGACGAATGGAAATGGAGTTAAGCGTAAAGTAGGGGCCCTACGCGCGTTACCTTCAATGACGATGTGCTAACCAAGTTATTTGGCAAGTGACGACGTAAATTGGAAGGGATCCCGTGTAGTATTACCACCTTTTGCTTGCTTTGGGTACATTTTGCTGTTTTCAATATACAGAGTACTGACACGGCTCTCCGGAATTCCTCTGTTTCGGCGCGTCGCTCGAAGTAGTCGAAGTTCTGGCTGCAGATGCCGGCCGGATCGGCAAATCCCGCTCTGCTACGTATCCGCCTGAGAATCGAGATTGCATTATTGATACCGTTATCTGGCTCGTGATGCAAGTCTTTGCGAATCAGGACTCTTAAACTCCAGCCAAACTAATATGTGGTTGTTCTTGTTCTTCGTCTCTGCGTTTTCCATTATGTCTGCCCTGCCTGTACCCCTCAACGTCTACGCGGACCACCAGGCCACTCTTCAACTGCATACCGACTATGGTCCAGCTCCCCTTCCCGTACCGAATTCAACACGCTCGTTCTGGATCGACACGCCTGGTGCTAACCCGCTTGCGAGCGAGGGAAGTGAGGGCTCACTGACTGCCGACGCGGACGTTTGCATCATCGGCTCTGGAATCACTGGGGTATCGGCCGCATATCACATGGGCAAATTATTGAAGGGTCCGGAGACATCTGTGCAGCCGCTCAAAGTTGTGATACTAGAGGCGAGGGATTTTTGTTAGCTCTGACTTGTTGAGTGGACCAGAAACTGTTCTGAATCGGATGGAACTATTGGCAGGTTCAGGCGCGACAGGTGCGCCGTTCACTGATGCGCACTTGACAGAAGACGTGCTGAGACGTGCGAAGGTCGCAATGGTGGACACCTTACTCCCATTGCATTCAGGGACTTCCGGCCAGCTGCAACTGCGCATGGGACGGATGAGGCGCTGCGATGGCTCGCTCTAGAACGACACACGGCGACTGAGATCGTGAAAATTATTCAGGAGCATGAGTTGGAGCAGACGGTAGACTTGGTCGAAGGCGGGCACATCGATTTGATGTTCACCCCCGAGGAGGTCGCGGATATGAAGGCAGACTATGAAGCCGCAAAGGAAGCGGGCGTTGACTTGAACAACGTCCGTTGGTTCGACGAGGCGGAGATGAAGGCCGTGAGCACGCGATTCATTTCATTACATGGGATGAGCGCTGTCTGATTTCCTGGCGGTTCAGCAACACGGGACCGCGTACCCTGGCGTACGCGCCCCGGGACATAATCTGTGGCCGCTCAAGTTCGTGACAGAGCTATACAAGCTCGCGGCGTCCTCGCCCCAGCTTTCACTCGCCCTGCACACGCGCACTCCGGTCACCGCCGTGTCTCTTGCGGAGGGAACGGAGGACTCATCATTATCGCGCAGGTGGACCGTAACGACACCGCGCGGGTCGCTCGCATGCTCGTATGTGCTCCATGCGACGAATGCGTATGCCTCCCATTTGCTGCCGCACCTACGAGGCCCGGCTGGGATCATTCCAACTCGTGGGCAGATTATTGCGACTCGCGCGAACACGACAACTGAGGTGCTCTCGCGGAGCTCGTTCTCAGGGAATGAAGGCTTCGAGTATTGGTTCCCGCGGCCGATTAAGGAGAGCGACGTGAGCGGATATCCGTTGGTCATTTTGGGCGGGGGACGCGAGGCGGCGACGCCCGCATACGAGCTTTATGTAGCGGACGACTCGGCTGTAAGTGCAGATGTGAGTGACGTGCTGAGGAAGTTTCTCCCTGCCGTCTTCCCCGGAAAGTACGAAGAAGGGCATGAGCCCGAAATGGAATGGGTGAGTAGGTGTCTTGGGATCGGCCGAACTTGACACGATACATAACCATCTTGCAGACAGGAATTATGGGATTTACAGCTTCAGGCGATCCATTTGTGCGTGGGGCATGTTACACATACCTGTGTTGTATCAGCGTAATCAGGGTTCTATTTATATAGGTGGGACCCGTCGCAGGTACCTCTAAGGAAGATATCGCGGAATCTTTTAAAGGCCAGTACATATCTGCAGGCTATACTGGCCATGGAATGCCTCGTGCATTTGCATGGTATGTTGCTTCAAACTTTTCGATGATCTGCAAGAACTGATAATCGGTGACAATATTTCTCCAGCGCAGAGGCTGTTTCACAAATGATCGCTGCCGACTTCATGGGACGCGATTGGGTTATACCAGAGTGGCTTCCCCGCCACTATGTCACCGACCTGTAAAGGGCATCTTGGGAGTGATGAAGGAGTAAATTTGACAAACAATGGCTGGGAGTGAGCGCAAAACCAGCATATACAGCTAGGCAGAAGAAGTAAATCTGTACGTAGATAGATTCAAAAAGATTGTCTAAGTATCTCGTCCTTCTCCGACGGTGGATCTTTCCTGTATATAATGTTCACCTCCCATCCAGCAGCCTGTGATCCTTGCAGTCTGCGGCGAATCGCGTTTTCTAGTTCGACAGGGAGCGTGTGGTGACGTCTGTCCCAGCGATTGTTGATAATATTGACGGTCAATTCTAACCCAGGCTGTTTCACGGCGAGAGATGAGATGGTTCCATCAATATCTGCCCAAGGTAGGCTCAGAATATCGTTCAATATGGCTGTGCATAAATCGAATATGATCTGGCGAATTTGTGTTGATCGGATAGTGGATAGAACAGTAGCCATCCAACCGGTGTCTTCTTGTTGATGCATCCATATATGCTTAAAATGGAGGCCCGTCAGCCGCTTGTGTTCGGATAGTGATAGCTCTTGCATAGGCGGCGCTGAAGGCAGTTAAGAAGCTCAGTAGATATCTGTTCTTGCTTATGATTGAAACGTACAATAGGAGCATTTCTTGTGAGCGAGCGACAAACGCTCAAGTGAGGATCCGGCGTTGTTGAGCAAGGTCTGCACTACTTCCGCATCACGTTCCCATGCGATATCGAGATGACGGAGCTGTATGGCAAGGGGCCCGCAGAGAAGCCAGTCGATGATTGAGTATTGACTGAAATGGACGGTCAAATCCTGGAGAATAACGTTCTCCGTCGGAGTAATTCCTTCCAATAGAGGGTGCAGCGAGAAGGTTTGCATGGACATTCCTCGGGACCAATACACCTTCAGGCTCTTGAGCCTTGGGCAGGAGCATAACAGCCGCGACAGGGACCCAAGAAACTCTGGCGGGACGATGAGTCGATCAAGACACAGTGCCTCCACCAGCCCAACGCAGCCGAAAAACGCCAGCCAGACGTCCTGTACCATCGCATCTGCAAACCACCATCGAATAGTCAACTCCCGCAGGGCGGTAAGATTGTGCAGTATGGACGAAAACCGCGCTTCCGTCATATGGATACAGAGGCTACGAACGTATGATCCAAGCACGGGAGCTTGTTGAACGAGTTCCCAGAATGTGTCGTAGTTTCCGCGATGAAGATGGATCGAGTGGAATAGGTGGGATCGAACCTGTGGACGCAATGCACGGCATACGAGACCGCTCGCTGCGAGGGAGGATCGGTCATCCCAAAGGTAATCGATGATACCTTCGTAGAGCTCCCTGGGCAAATCTGTCATGAGTGCAAACTTGATAGCAGTAGCTTTTGCCATTCGAGGTCTATAAAATGTTATCAATTATGATCGAAGGAAGCTACTCGAGTTCTCTTCCTACTCACAACTTGAATAAGACTGATAGATCAAAAAGTGTGCGCTCTCCAACTTTGCGGACTACACAACTGCTTCAACAATGAGTAAGGGAACGTATATGAATCTAAATATTGAGATTCCACTCACATGAACGTAGTGTCACTAGCACACTTTGGCAAATGTACGAATCTCTCTTCCTATTGACCCTTCGAGTGTATGTGACAGCTCAACGAATGAGGTATTCTTGTACACCGTTCACTTGCTTCAAGAACCGCGCTGACGGGGCTCATGAGCTAGATGACACGCTTGATGGGATACTTAACAACTAGTACTGACGAAAGATGGTGAACGTCGATGAGACCAAGTCAGCGCGATAATGGTACCATGCCGTGCCAGGCACGACTTTGGGCGGCCTTCACTCAAGACTCGTTATCAAGTCGTTACGACGAACTCGGAAAGCAGCTCGGAAGCATCCGAATTGTATATAACTTTGACATGTCACCCCAGGTGTAAAACAAAATGAAGCCTCACAAGTACTGGCGATCCGGAAGGCACATGCCGTGTTTGAAGGACACGCTCAAAAACGTGTGTAAATATTGGAAGTACAGACTCTTCAGGGAAGGCAACTTACTAGTTGTGGTACTTAGTGCAGAATGAGTCTAAGCGCTTCCAGGCACAAATTCTCCGGCTCAAGCCGGCCGCACACCACAGTTCCAGAGTGCTCCTCCTTCGCTCCCACTCATACTTCACTCCTGAATCGTGTTGAGCCCGAGGGGACCATGAACACTGCAAGCATGGAGACGGCCCAACGGCAGAGTCATTTGTGGGAGGATATCTTGACACGGATGCGAGTAAACCCACTGGACAAAATTTCGCAGCGTTGTACAGGTCGCTCTCGGCAGATATCGTCACGTACTCTTGTGGACACTGCTCGATCTATGAATAGAGGAATTTGCTGCCATTGGCAAAGCACTGTCTCCTTCATTGCACGGATCTTCTCCCAGTCTGCGGGATCCCGTTCGATGCATGAGCTATATGAGTTGTCATGCTATAGTAAAGCCATGACAGACCTCCCCCAGTTTTGTGTCCATACTGCTCGAGCATCAGCCCATAGTAAACCAAGATCTACGCACCCGCCTTTTCCAGCGTCTTTGCATACCCCATCGTCTTCTCCACCGTATGTAATACATGTGACTCGGCTATCACCAGCAAGCTGAAGCTGTAACGTAGCGTATTGACTATAGAGTCATCAATATATGCGCATATACCAATATCTAAGAGATACAGCTCACTAGGATCATAAGCAAACCCCTATTCACCCCACAAGGGTGACCCATAATTTCCTCCCTGCGAGATTCAGCATTCAGCATTGATATCCATCGCACCACAATATCCCTCGACCGCCTCTTTCCAAGTTGTTATTACGGGTCGTTCATGCAGAATTGTACAAAAAGCGGCTAGTCCTCAGGCCTCAGAGTCGCCTTCTTCGCCAAATGTAAGGTTAAAATCCCGCTCTAGATTTTGCTTGCGCATGTCTCATTGTCTTGTACAAACACCTGAACGAGAACGACCGCGGTGAGACTAGTCGATTTTTAAACAAACGAGATCAGCGCATACCGAGCTGGATGCTACCAGCGACCGTATCAGCTCACTTTTGTCTCAGAACATCGACAACTTGTTTGCGCTCTGTGCTTCCGCGACAGCTTTCTGTTCACTTTGATCGACGCGGACATTATATCCTCCGAGCCCGAGCTCTGTGCGCTCTGCCAATGGTACGTGCAGGCGGTAAGCCCATGCAGAGCTCCAAACGGACAAGGCGGAGAATTTTGGCAACGAACGGAACACAGCAACAGCAGCGCGTGAATATGAATTTCACAGCTGGCTCCTATTTGGTAGACAAAACTACTGCCTAGGCTCGTTCCGGCAACATCCGAACCTCGTTCTGGTCAATTCTCTCACTTTCTCTGTTTACTTGCCGAGTGTTTCTCTTCCTCGAGTGTAATCCGTGAAGGAGACTTGGCTTATCTCTGTATTCTGGAATTGTAATGTATCTCACTTTGACGTGCCAATCGTCTGTTTTATGCGCATGAGGAAAGTTGGTGTGCTCCGAAATTCCTCTGTGCATATTGTGTAGTGGATGGTGAGCGTATTTGATCCAAAAGCTAGTTTCAGACGTGCAAAATTTCCATTCTATGGACATGAGCTCGCATTTTCATGCCAAACATCATCAGTGCTGTCCTTAGGTAACCATCTTCAAGATCCTCGTCTTTCGATCGTCGAGCTCGTTCAATTAAGCGGTATGTTTTCATCCACTGACCACGACTATATTTTGATCAGCGGCACAGCGAGTAGCTCGATGAAGGTGAGCAAACCGATGCGAATGTTGGGAAACAGCAGTGAATGCCCACTAGTAATAGGACGATGGTGAGTTATTCACAAGGTGGAGGTCACGCTTATTCGGGCATCAGGACATCTAGGGCGAAGCGAAACAGACAACAGACGTATTACAATAGATCCAGACCAACTAGTTTACCAATATCATTTAGAGCGTCTTCCTGCAGTCTGGAGGGAACTCGGTTAGTGGCTAAATCGTGACAACTTATGTACTAGGAACTTACAAGCAATCATTCGAAGCAGATCGTATTCGATTTGGTAGCAGAGTATGTCCTACTTATTCACCCACCGCCCGTTTTGTGACTCATTGTGGACTACGCCCACCTGTTTGCTCTCACTAGTACAGGATGAACTGTGTCCAAAGTCGCTGTGAATACACATGAGTAGTAGGAGACCAAATAGTAGAGGTGCTGACATCTGTCACACTTTCTTGGGCTCGCCGATTTTGAACTTCATTCCATTCGCTGAGGTGAATATTCCCTAGCGGCGCGGGTTGACCTCGAGCGTTACGGGTGTCGGATCACCGAGTGCGTGTCTTCGCTGTGTCGATCGACTCTTGTATCAATCTCCCATTGCGCTGTCTATTTTGAGGTATCCACTCACTGTTAATCCGTATCGAGTGTGGGACAATGGCTAAGTCTCGGCGCCCATGGCATTCTCGAAATGCACTTACACCGCTTTCCTTAAACTGCTTTTTCATGACGCCACCAATGATGGCGACATCACCGTGACCTCCTATTGCCCCACCCTCGCCTGCCGGCTATCCCTGCCTACGTCGCGTGCTTTGTCCGACCATAAAGTGTTTATTGAGCTTTAATTGGAAACCTGGCACGAGGATGACGGCAGCAGCATCATAGGGATAGTTGTAGATGTCATTTTTACCTTCAGCCTTTAGGCTTCAAAGTTCGCACTTGTCCGGAGTCGCACTCCAATTGCGTCGGAACAGTCAATTTGAAACCAGGGATACGTAGCCAGCCGGGTCGCGTGGGTCTATATCAGAATCACACAGGTGAGCTCCCCGGTGACGGAGTGGTGTGATGAGTGGCGGATGAGTTTGCCGGCCGCGGGCGTGCACATGATCCATATCTTTTCTTGAAGACTCGGACTCGGGGACGTCCAGCTCGGAGCTTGTCGATTGCCTTTACTTTGTGCCCATATCGACGGTTCGCAGCTGAGAAACACCGTCATCGACGTTGAGGGTGACGGGGCCCACTAGCAACTTGCATCAATCGCCAGGCATCTCGGATGGTGGTGAGATCTGCTGTTTTCTTTGTGTTCCTTGGCTGAAACACTGACCCAAAGGCCATATATGTGGCAGAAGACAGCAGCAGATTTACCCTCTGAAATATGCGACATCCTCTTCAGCCTCGTCGTCAACCGTCGCGACCTCCTCTGCTGTAGCCTCACCTGCCGCGCATGGTATCCCTCGACCCGGCCACGCCTGTTTCACTCCATCAACTTACTCGGCTCCCATCAATATGTACGATTCGAACACCTGCTCCAGGGGTCACCCAAATTGGCAGACTGTGTCCGCGATCTCTCGATCACTCTCGATGGCACCTTCTCCTGGATGGACCAGGAGGCACCTCGCATCCTGCTCAAGCTCACACAAGTCGAGCGGCTGAGCATCAAGAATTGGTCTGCCACCATCATGTCCTCACAAACACGGCGGAACTTTCGCAAATTCTTCCCAGAGATCAAGGTGTTGTCCCTCCAGGACGTCTCCTTCGCTGCATACGACTTCCCGCTGTTGTTGGTGTCGTGCCCCAAATTGTCTGCTGTGCACTTGGAAGCCGTGTATTGGCAGTTTCGAGACAAAGTCATGATGCCACTACCATCGCCAAAGTGTCAGATCCAGACACTTTCTCTTCGTGAATCCACAGCTATCGTGGCTTTTTGGCTTGCGAACAGCCCGTTTGAGATGTCTCTGCAGAATTTCGAAGCATTCTGGGGAGATCCGGTGCAGGCCACATATGTGCGCGCGTTCTTGGAGAAGGCAGGGTCACGTCTGCAGCAGGTGACGCTTGGATTCCATCCTCAGCAAGATCGAGTGGATGAATTCCAGAGTCAGTTCGGCTCCGGTAAGCGCGAGTCTCCTTATCCACAATTGCACTGACGTGTTTGCTCAGATGTGACACTAGCCGATATAGGCCTTTGCCATAACACCGAGCTAACGTCGATCCGAATCCAGGACGATTTGTCTGGGTATCATCCTCCGGACGCGCTGGCCCATAAGTGGGTTTCGAATGTGATCGCACAGCTGATGTCCCCGCACCTTTGCGACATCTACATTAAGCTCATACTCTCCTCGCTGCCCACTGTCGGTGGCTTGGATTGGGAGCAAATTGACCAGCATTTGGTTCGCTTGGCCATCACGGAACCTCGGTTGAAGGTGACTTTCTACGTAAGTCTGGTAGATTTTGCTGCGAGCGAATGTGTCGTCCCAACAAGAATGATGGTGGACGCCATTGTGAGGCGACTGCCCAGGTTGACCGCTCAGACACGTCGACTGGGCGTGGTTTGCGAGAACACACAGGACGACCAGCCCTTGTCATTGATACCGTTCGCTGGGGCGTTCATGGAGGATTAGGAAGACTATGCTATGGACCTTTCAAGCTAATTTACTCATCCCGCTAACATGTACACTTATTATGCCTGCCTCATCGGCCGACTGTGACATCTACGCATGCTATTTATGTCCTTTGATTTTTGTCGTTATCCTGTTCAAGATATCTCTTCGCTGTCGATGCTATGCACCAATATATGGACCTTGATTTATTGAGATTTTATTTTAGCACTCCGGGTCGCTCTACACTTTTCCAGCGGTAAGAAGCCTCGCATCGAGAGTTCCAATATGTCGCGTTGTATGGAACTCGAACACCGACTAGTGGCTGATGGCTGATTGCGGTATGCTTAACGCTTCAAACTTTCGTCGGACGAGGCTCGAATAAGCGGACATTTAATTCCTTGGCATTGACTGATGCGAGCAAAAGCAATTTGTAATTGGACGGACCATGGTTTTATTGACGCGTTATTTGGCCATTTCCTTACCGGTGCTGCGTTTTGTCAAGCAACTCAACGCCCAACGTCTTCCTTTCAACCACCACCATCTCTCGCCTCCCTCTCGCCACCTCGTCTGTACCGTTCGACGTGCGCTCTTCGCGTTCGCTGGGTCAGTGGATAGTCTCGTATAAGTCCCTCCTTCACGCTCCACCCCGCCCACTATTACTTCGAGTTGCAAAGTGAGTGTTGTCCGAGCATTATTTGTGGTTGGTTGCTCTACTGCGCGTTTGCACTGATCCCTCATTTCTTGATACGTGCAGCCCTCACTCTTTTTGCAACTACCTAGGTTCTGACATGGCGACCTTCTACTCGAGTTTCTTCTCCTCTGGTCTCGCCTCACTACCTCACGAACATGCGCCTCTGTCATCGTCGCCCTCAACACCTCGTCAGTCTCAGGCCACACTTGCCGAATCCGACGTATTCGCACCAGATCCTGATACGACACCAACCGCCAATGAGTTCTCTTCACATCGGTCTCCTCCAGGCGACGTTCTACCGTCCGTGCCAGCTGAACGCACGAATGACACGCGTCCCACACTTCGTAGACGACGGTCCTCGTTGAGCTCGGCCACTTCGCCGCTCTCATCTATCAAGACAGGCACTGCTCCACGTGCCGCTCGGCAATCTCTGTTCGTGGCTCGAGCACGGTCAGGTAGCGATGCCAGTGGACACTTGCGTGGGGAAAACGCGACAGAACGCAACAGCCTCGTTGGTAGGATGCGTAGCGGCAGCGTTGGCGGTGCGGCAATGCGGTATGCGAGCACTACGCTGTCATTTTTTGATCTGAATTAAACGTATCTAACAGCGGCTTACGCCGTATGTCACGGAAACCCGCGCCACCGCTTCCTGCGCCCCCGCCGACGGCCCCACTTCCTGCACCGCCGTCGCGTGTAAATGGTAGTGTACCCTCCATATTTCCGTTGCCTTCTATCGCAACGCCTCAAGCGCCCTGCACTCCGCCCCAGCGGCGCCCACTAGCGCGGCGCGCGCACACAACAGACAATACGAATCTCCATGGTACCCTTTTGTCACCTATGCGTACACCGTATCTCACGCCGGACGAGGAAATGGAGTATGCAATGCCGTCGAGTCCCGGGTACGAGCCTGCCATTGCGCGGTGCGGTCGGGAGAACCAGTTTGGCATGCAAGTCGATTATCCAAGCCCTGTGGACGGTGATCGCGAGTTCAACTGGGACAGAAATGACAGCATGAAAGAGAATTGAGACTGATAGCGGCAGCGCAGGCGCTGAAGCAGCAATCATGCGAACCATTGTGTACTTATATTCTTGGCCTCAGTGTAAATTTTGTGCTTTGTTCATAGGTGAGTGTTCGACTGCCTTCTGACCTCCTGACCGTACTAAATTGGTGGTGGTGAACCAGACGGATACCATGAACTGTCCTGGGGGGTTACGATTTTGAGTCTGTCGTTATAAGTGAACTATCTCGAGTATATTGATTTAATCTTGTTATCTATCTTACGTGCATAGCTGCTTGTGGTGCATCATAGAATATACTTGGCAAATATAGTCTTCTATTGTTGCGGTCGGAATGATGCCTTGGCTGGGTTCTTCATTGCTATATGATCAGAAGTGTTCTTTGCATAATGAATTAGGTGAATCATACTTGGTGATATTTTCACCGTGGTACAAGCCTTTCTGCAGACTATCTGACTAGTACATACACTGGCAAAAATGACAGCTGAATTGTAGCCGACCGAGACTGTAGAGTATGATCCCACCCTGATCAAGTAGCGATTGCAACGTCAGGGTAATAGAAGGTTTTGTTACGGCTGAATTCCTCTATGATCTCCACTTTGCACCTCATAGCCACTAGCTTTGGTAGGCGACCCAAAATCGACGAAACGATGTGTTTGGTGATCTGATCCTCACATTCCACCTCGAGCAAATTTATGAAAAATTTGACGACTAAGTTGAGATGGGTACAAACCACACGGGCCAGAATTGAATCCATCAACGTCCACTCAAGCATGTCGTAATCAACTGTCGTGTAATTGTAATGCGAAGTGAAGGAAAGACAAATCTGCTAAGGCTCGGGGCAAATTCAACGTCGATGAGAGCAAGGTAAATCCATGAGTACGGCAGTGCTGTAGTCTTCGACTCGGATATGATGATTCTCAGGTCGAGAAAGCGTAGTTGGGTGTGCTCCCGCAGTCTGGGGTCTGTATACGTTAATCCACGCAAGAAAGACATCGAGGTAAAACGCACTATGTGTTTGCGTGAGTGGGCCCCCGTCACTTGAGATGTGAACGGAAAGATGCTGCAGAGATGATGCTATCATGGCCAATAGTCTCTTGATCAAGCCCGTGTTTCAATGAAACAACCAGGCTACATGGAGGAACTCCAAAGTTGGCAAACATGGCAGTTTCAGTATCAACTTTATGAACGCTTCATCGCATAAGCAATCGAGTGACAACCGTGTGAGGTGCGTCGGATACAGATATAAAGCTGCATGACTCGGAAAGGAGTACAACCTAGGTAGACACGCAGCTCTGAGATTATCGGAAAAGCTTTTAGCAGGTCCTCAAATACTTCGAGGGTGATCTGAGGATACTCTAGGTGCAATGTCTTAACCGAGGGAAAATCAGTTGTAGGTGCGCTCCAATTATTGTAGTAGGTCATTAGATGCTGGATAGTAAGTGACTCCACTCCTGGGAGGGCAGGGAGAATGCAGAGAAAATCTGGAATATCCGCCATTCCAGGGATGCAGAACACCAGAGAGCGCACGTAGAGAGCGATGTGAGGAGATTGCTCCGCTATATGTTCAAACTTCAGGTAATGGTGCGAACGGTATAACCTCATGTCACGAAAAAGATGCAAACGCGCGATCGGAACAAACGCACGGCATACGAGTGCGCATGCTGCAAGAGTGGGCTGATGGTCCCAGGTGTAATCCAGTACAATGTCCCATCTCTCCGCTGGTATTCTTTGTGAAGGAAAACGTTAGATGGTTATAAACTCATGCTGAAAAGATGAAACTTAGAACGGCATCATACCTCAATGACGAGAGAACATTTCGATGCTAGTTAGGAGCAAGTTAGAACTGACACCTTTCACCGTTTCGGATGTTGCCGGTTATGCGAGTGATAAGATGGACTTATCCGTGTGCGAGTAAATAAATAATCTTATCGGACACAGCACTCGTTCTGCCAGCACCGACCATCTTCCTTCGTTCTCATCGCTCTGCTTTGCCGGCCATTCCAGTTTGATTTTGCTCTGCAAAGCTTGCAGCACTACCTCCTTGCAAGTACCTTCATGACGACTTGACCGCATGTCTCAGCAAACCCTTCTCTCTCTGGCAGCAGCTTTCCTTGCCGTAACTTTCATTACAGTGAGTGCGTGTCATCCGGGACCAAGGTTGTATTACTTGCGACATATGAT
The DNA here is from genome assembly GCF_000313525.1 of Fibroporia radiculosa. Classification (NCBI taxonomy): domain Eukaryota; kingdom Fungi; phylum Basidiomycota; class Agaricomycetes; order Polyporales; family Fibroporiaceae; genus Fibroporia; species Fibroporia radiculosa. The sequence continues at coordinate 19,180 of NW_012133233.1, read as the reverse complement.
GAAGACTAGATCATCCTTGTTCTACGAGCCATGGGCATTCTGCGCCATGGCTACGACGACAACCGTACGGTCGGGGTTCACTCAGTGACCCAAACTCGCTGATCGTCATGCTCCATTTAACCTCCCGCGTTTCCGACTCAAATTTGCTCACCTCTGCATTTCACAGGGTTATGCAGTACTCGTGGCCCTCTCTCCCGCTCCGCGCAAGGCGCGAACATCCGAGAGGACGTATCGCTCTGCGAAAACACCCTCAAAACCGCAACCGCTCGAGTCCATCGCAGATCCCGCTAGCGTTGATTTGAGCGTTATTGTCCCTGCCTACAATGAAACGACACGTATGCCCGGCATGCTTGACACCGCTATCGCACATCTCTCTACCTCGGCGCTCCGGAGCAGGACGTACGAGTTTGTGATCGTGGATGACGGGAGCACGGATGACACCGCCGCGGTTGCACTCAAATGCGCGGCGGCCAACCCGAAATGCGACATCCGCGTTGTGCGGCTCGAGCAGAATGCAGGCAAGGGTGGCGCTGTGCGCCACGGGATGCTGCATGGAAGGGGAAGGCGGTTGCTCATGGTAGATGCGGACGGGGCGAGCAGGTTTGAAGATTTAGAGTCGTTATGGAAGGAGATGGATAGGATAGCGCCCCATGAGGAGGCTGCGGTGGTGGTCGGTAGTCGGGCACATCTCGTGAAGACGGAAGCGGTTGTCAAGGTGCGTGGCATGTGTGAAGATGCGCTTTGTCGCTCATTACTATGATAGCGTTCGGCTCTCCGCAACGTTTTGATGTACGGTTTACACACGATCCTGCGCATCGTGGGTGTTGGGCACATCCGCGACACTCAATGTGGGTTCAAGCTCTTCTCGCGCGCCGCGGCGCAACACATCTTTCCGTATCAGCATCTTCCTTCATGGATTTTCGACGTCGAGCTTTTGCTACTAGCTAAGCAGCTGCGCATACCCGTTGCGGAAGTACCTATTGAATGGCACGAAGTCTCAGGCAGCAAGCTTAATGTGATGACGGATTCGCTGCAAATGCTACGCGATCTGCTCGTGTTGAGAGCAAACCACGTCTTAGGAAGATGGAAGATAGGACCTCCTCTCTCCAGTACAAGTAACCTAGATGGACACCCGAAGTAGTGTCATTGCTCGTAATTATTTATGAAATCTGTAATTTTCCGGCATTGCTCAGCTTTGAGTGACGAGTGCACCATGCTTCAGGTGCTCGTAAATTGTCTTCGTTCAGGGCAAGAACATACTATGGCACTGTTCAAGCACTGCAATATTGCAAAGGTGAGTCTGTAACTCTAATCGAGATTGATACATGCTTGTTAGCGTTTCTTAACAACCGAACCTGGATTAGAAGGCGCAGCAAGCACTATGGCTTCATATAAACTCACCATCCATGAGAGAAGTGTCATGTAGAAGTCTTCCTCTGGAGGTGAACATAAACCTGATGCAGCTGTTGGCGCGATGTGATGTGAATCACGGACAGTGCCTGTTTCATAGCTATGGGACGGAGAGCCTGAGCAGTGGCGAACAAGTTGAGAGCATCGCGAGTGAATGAGTGCGACGCAAGTTCGGATAGAACATTGTCGTTCAAGCGCAGCAGGGGCGATGGCGACGGTAAAACGGCTTCCTATAAGGAGGTTCCCAATCAGAACAAACGAGTAAAACAAAGAACAGTGTGTCACTTGTGTTTGTACATCTGCCATCTGGGGCAGGGGGGGTATAAGCTAAGAAGAAACAGATACGATACTAGAATAAGTCCTACTGTCGGACGGTGATAGACGTGAGGAGCAGTAACTATTCTACATTTTGGACTGTGAGTACGAGGCACTGCGTGCTCTTTGCTTGCTGTTGTTCTATCTATCGTTGGTGTTTAGTCCTTTTGTAGCTATGGTTATGTCACTATGTAGACGGGAGCCCCGAAGCGACTGACTGCAGGTCGGACGCAGCAGGAGCTACTACTGTTGCTGGCTATTAGGTACACTATTACTTGAAATCAATAATGAAGCAACTGTGCGTAAGCACGGGTATACTGCTAGTTATGAATAAATCTTAAAAGACACTGAACCTTGATGTGACTGGCACTTGAGGTGAGCATGACATAAAGTCACCGCCTGTGGGCACTCAAGAACTGTATTACTATCAAATCGGGCGGCAATTGGGGTCACCTTAGACGAATGTGAAACAAGCACTTATTCAATGCAACCTGCATCATATCCAACATATGCTAGAGGGTAGGACTATAAGTGCCCGTTCGAGTTATGGATGAAACTGCATCACAATCACCTATCACCGTAACTGACAAAGATGTTTAGTTACACGCCACTACAAGGCTCTCAGAACCCTCTAGTTATGAGAGGCTTCAGAGTCTATCGAGTCCAGCGATGCCTCGGCCTTCGCGGACCGCGGCCTGATCAAACATTTGAATGGGACCGGATGGCTTGGAGATCCTAGATTAACGTTCACCCCCGTACAGATACCAACAAACATACCTGATTAGTCCACTCGTATACTCAACGACAGGCTCTATCACTCTCCCGTGCTCTACAGCCTTCGAGGCATCATAGCGCATGATAGGAAAATGGATGCGTCCGCGAAGTTGAGACCTGAGTGAATGTAAGGTGAAAAACTTGTGCCAATAAACGTATGTCCTTACCAGGGCAGATTCTGAAAAAGAGGCGAGTCAGCTTTCAGAGTCACAGCCAACGTGAGAGGATAAACCTTCTGCCGAATCCAAATGCGACAAGACGAGGATCTGTTTCGGGTTCCGCGCCCATGAACCTGCCAGGATTAAATTCCAATGGATTCTTGTAGGTCTCAGGATTGTGGAGAATTTTCCTTCAACAAGCAGTAATAATATCATAATTTCAAAAAAGGTTCGCTATGAATGAGCGCTAACCAGACGTTTACTGTGATCAGAGTGCCCTTCGGGAAAAAATATCCGGCGTAGACGTCATCTTGAACAAGACGATGGGAAACACCTGCATCCTCCTTCTAAGTAGTATACAGTTGTACTTTTGACAAAGAGCAGGTTACCCACCGAGCGGAGCAACAGGGTTCCACCGATGGAGCTCGGCACACACTGCATTGACATAAGGTAGTGAATCCCGGTCAGCTAGGGTCGTGAGTCGATCGTTGCCAATAACAGCGTCAATCTCTTGCTGTGCCTTCTTTTCTATCTCAGGATGGCAGGCCATGGCCAAGAAAAAGCTTTGAAGAGTAGAGACAGTCTAGGCAGAGGTTAGGTTAACGAGGACAAATTCGGACGAAGAATGAACTACGTACGGTATCAGAGCCACCTAGAAACCGGAGTAGATCGATTCAGCGATCGGTAAGGAATTTTCTAGTAAGAAATTCACCAGAGTAGAGTGCACCAGCAGTAGTCTTAAGAGTCTTTTGAACTTCCTTCGTAGGATCCGGGTTGCCCTCCATGTTCACCGACAGGAAACTGGGAGTAGCTGTGCCCGCGGCCTGGCAAATTCACAAAACTGGTAAGAACGGTAAGAACACATAATCTCTTTCTTACTATTTCCTTCTCAACAATGTTGTATGACACGTCGAACATGGCATCCATGTCTTTACGGGCATCTAAAGCCCTCTGCTTCCAGCCAGTACCCGGTGCCCAGGATGGGACATGCTCCACTTAAACATATGAGCAATTGAAGGAAGAGGAAGAGAGGATTCGCTGCATACAAATCGGGAAAAAGTCCACAAGAAAGCTCCCCGGAAGTACAAACATAGTGAACCGAGCCATTGCTCTGTCGACAATCTCGATTAAAGGATCTTTTTCGCCCTTGATCTGGTACCCGTACGTCATCGTGAGGATGATTGCTGCAGCCGACCTGCATATATACGATATGAGCGGTGCAGTGAGCACGAAATACAGGGACGCTCACTTCTTAATGTGGTTTACAAATTGATCGGGGCTACGCCGAAGGTCCAAGAGGTATTTGCTTGTTTCGTGCTGCAACATTGGGGCAAAACGAGCCACGCTACTTCTGGAGCCTATCCATTGTGACAGCAAGCGGCGTGTTTCACGAAGGCGCGGACCATAAGGAGTCAGTATAGCAAGGCGATCCCATCCGACAATCTTCCCACCGACAGTTAATATCGGTCGATCGGAGTATAGCGTGCTTCGTCGCTCGAGCAGCTCCGTGACATGCTCAAGCGAGCTGACGACGACGACAGGTTGACCGAGGAGTGTGACAGATATAATATCACCTGTGCAATTCAACAGTCGAAATCAAACTTGGAATGGATGAAACACGGCACCACGTATGCTCACCCCATTTCTCCGCCCATTGAGTGTATGTTTTCCATTGGTACGAGGTGGGCATGTCAAAGACATTTCCAATAATAGGCCAGCCTCTGGGTCCTGGAGGAAGAGGGCCTTTGCGTTTGCTTGAGAGTATCAGGCTCACTACGACCACGCCCAGCGCAGTAAGAGTAATGTCTAGCACGGATAGGGCACCGAGTCCGAGCATGTCAGGCATAGGAGCGCAGTGAGGAGCGTGAGGAGGAGATTCCGATGGTGATGTTTGAATGACGATCCTTACGGAGAGCGCCTGCTGTGGATACAGGCAACACCCGTAACCTTACTGCACGTGTGAAGGGCTGTCAGTGTCACGCACGGTGGATGTTTCGAAGAGTCCATGCCTGTACTTAGAATTAGATGAGCTTCAGCACAAATTAGCAATGGTCTGTTCTAGTACGTAGCGTCATCGAATAAGTCCGCCGCATACAATCAGTATGTCTGAGATACGTACGTACAGTAAACAGCATGATCCATTGACAGACGCTCGCTGCTACAAGCCCATTACCGCCGCACAAATTGACAGCATGCTACTCTCTGTCAAAGTCCAACCGAGAATCAAACTCAACGGAACAGAGGCGCGACTGCAAATTTATCCCGGCCTGATCTTCAATCCGCTGCACGTTCCGTCCATTCGGAGTGATCACGGTCTTCCACCACCAGAACGATCCTCCTCCGAGCATTTGTTCCGATCCGTCAGGCAAAAATCCAAATCCGAATCCGACCGATACAAGACGCACTGAAGGAAGATTTTTGATGAGGATCTTCGAGAACTCTTGTGCGATTTCGTAAGTGGGTACGATAGCAATAGGTGGGGGTGGGGGAGGATTGTCGGGGTCGTAAGCTTGGACAACGCACGAGAAGTGTCGTGACATGTCACCTCTTATGCATATCTGTATGTGCGTGAGCGACCTCATGGAGGCCAGGATAGGGGGCACAGTATTCTGCACGACGGCTTGATTCAATAAGCACGTTCGGAACCATCTCAGCTAGACTCACCATCCATTCAACCAGGTCGGCTTGGAACTGCAGCGCGTCCTGGAATTCACACAGCTGTATGATAAGGCAGCGTATCTGCGTCCCTATTTCAGCTAAATCCGTCCAAAAGGTTGGAGCGAGGTCGATATAAGGCATTATGCTCAATTTAAGCACAATTGGAGACGTATGTGTGACTGCGTTCAGCACGATGGGGAGGAATAAGGCACCATCCTCTGTAGAATCCCACTGAACTTGGATGCTTGGCATTGCAAGGACTCCGCTGATGAACAAGGTGTGGACCGGACACGTAATTGGCCATCGCCTGAAAGCAGTGACATGCGCTTGGACGACATCTAGACTAGGCCAGCAAGCGGTGAGAGCTGAGACCACGTTGACCTCGGGGGAGATTTCTTGTCCGCCCAGATGTAACACGCGTAGCTCTGGGAACGCGCGCACACAGGTCGACATAGTCGTAGTATTAGATGGAACAGCCAAACGGCGCAATTTCGGCAGCTGGCAATCGGTAAAAGCGGGGGGTATGGGAGGTTGTGTCCAGCGGTTAATGGATAACTCGGAGTCCAGCTCTTGGATACTTTGCATCGAAGAGATGTTCAAAATGAGGTGTTCAAAGCTGAAGGCATTAAAGTGCGCATGTATCTTGATCTTCCTTATATTACTACGCATGCATGGCAGAATCTTCAGCGAGGCGGCATCGACGCCACCTAGATCTATATCCTGCAAATATTGAAGCTTGGCGAGTGCGTCCCCCATGCGCGGCACAGCTTGAAGCAGGAATCCAATAGGGAAAATGCATAAGCTTCGGAGATTATGAGCGTGTTCAAGAAAATCCGCCAAGAGTTGCCAATGGGTAGAAGCTTGGTCGTGATACTCTCCGATTCCATGACTACGCACACTTAGCTTGCGAACACACATAATTCGGCCTTGGATATCTGCAAGCATGTAGGTGCATATTCTGATTGTTTCTTCCGGTCTGAACAACCAGATTTCTGATAGTGCTTGCCGTTTGGCAACCTGATGAAGTCCTCGAGCGGTGGTGGAGAGGTGGAGAGCGTCGCGAGTGTGGAGGTAAGAGACAATCTCTGTTAGAATGTCTTCATTGAGACGCAATAGAGATGAGTCTGAAGTGATGCGTTCCAACTAGCACACAGGTCGAAATATTAGCCCACAATACAAAGAAGCACTGTAAGCCTCACCTCATTGTGTGCCATTTTACGGGATACAACTCGAGGGGAAGATGGGCTTTGATATCACTCGCATCAACTTGAAGGGTCTTCATCTCGTAAGGGGATACAATGTGATGAGTCACACCACCTAGCAGTACAGATAGACGCTAAAAACGATTCGATATACATGTATACATGTATTCAAATAGCTCTCCATTTGTCCCTCTGCGTTCTATGTTATGGTCACGGGGGTCAGAATAGCCGACGTCAGTGGGCCAGTAGCACGTACCCGTCTGTGAATATTCTAAACGCGTACCCCTCGATACGTCTAACAGATGTGCATAAATCACCAGTCTTGTGGGCAAAGAGGAAGTCGATGGCCGATGGGATTCCATTACTTTCGAGATGGGCGCACCTTCGGCGCGCCCGTGCATCGCTCGGTCACGGTACAAGTAGATTCTAAGTGCATTGTTGTATAGAGCCGTAAACGTTTAGATTCGAGCCATCGGAGAAGGAGATGCAGAGTCACAACCGTCACGGTTGCCATGGTTGATCTTGGTTGATGGGTCACGGTGATGATCACGCTAAACGCCCAGGTCCATGACACAGGCTCACACAGCGCACCAGCTCAATGTCACTCTGGCAGGGACACTGTGCATCGAATTCGCTTCATTCTAGACGGCATATTTTGACCGTAGTCTCGCGAATTTTGTGCTGACTCCTGAGCCATCTCTGGGACACTCCTCTGTTTCAAGTTTAAGTATGCAGCCTCAGTGTTGACTCGTACATGGCTGCAAACAATGCTATTCCGTTGTATGAACATCTTCTGCTGGAGATGGTATTATCCGTTTGAACAGCTCGTGGTTGGATCGCATCTTGAAACGCCCCCGATAAACATTCGCGTCCCTCGCATCTCGTCGACCTCACTGTGTGTGCGTGACACGCTGTGCCGCAAAGTGCCCACATCTTCATCGCCTAGCTGACGAAGAGCTGAGCGCGATCAGTTAGCAGTAAACTCGGCATCCATTGACCGGTCATCCCCGAAGACTCTGACTATTATTCAAGCACTCCTCAATGCAACGGTCTTCAGCACTGAAGCATCTCACTATGTCGATCTCTTGGGGGTTAGTCGGGGTGTTAAACCTTCAATGGTAAGTGCTGCAATTTGGGAACGCAGTACCTCATTGAACTTGGAGAGCAGTGGTAAACTTGTCCAAGCTTCACGGACCCCAATTTCTGCACCTGAGAAGAATTGAGATACCTCGCAAGAATACGCAGGACCGAGGGACATTAGCATGGATTAGGCCGATGCCCTGAGGGCCATTACTCTCGAGAAGGTACAAATGTATTTAAACTCCAACAGGACATTCTATCACTACATCCTGGATTAGACCTAGACCGACATGCATGTAGCCTCTGTAGCGTTCGGTCATCCGGCGCTAATTGTCAAGTTCGTGGTTGATTCAAATATATGTATGGATTACGCCTAAGACGATTTCTAGTGAGTTATTTGGCACCATTCCCCTTACAAGTGCGAGTGTGAGACGAATAACTATATTGCTGACCTGCTGTTATCAGTGATTGGATTCTTCACTTCAGCGATCTCGGTTAGCTGAATAGCGTATTTCCTTGAATATCAATAACATGGCTCCCTATTTACTTTGCGATTTGAAGAGCCACTCTTTTCGTGGCCTCCCTGACGAGAGACACTGATTCCCGAAATTAAAGTCCGCCTTCATCCCTTCAGATCGGAGCCCCCTCTCGAAATACGTGAGTACCGTACACTACTTTGCTTCACATGCGACCTTCTATAGCTAACGAAAAGACAGGTCCACTGTATTGTCTGAGAGATCACTGCGTAGATATGGCGGCCCGCTGCGCTCCGGTCCACTCATCATGCACCATAAACCATCTCACGAGAAGAATCTATACATCATGATGGTCGGTGCCGCAGCGTATGTACCCAGGGTCTGAAAGCCTCCGCATTTTGGGGTCGCTCTGGATTTCCCATGTCGCTATATTTACGCCCAACTGGTAGCACGCCTGGTCGTTCGTGAAACAGGATTGTAAGTGTGTATGCTCATCTACATTTATCTGCACTTGGTCTTTGCCTGAATGTTGAACCCTCAGTTTGCCCACTCTCGGTCAGTTGAGCATGGAAAGCTTCCGTGACTGACGTCGCCGTGCCGGCCACATGGTGGCGAATTAAACGTGGTCTTCTGGTGTATGTGATCGCCCTGATCGCGCGGGCCGCGCATGAATGCCTCGCTTGCTCAGAATTTGACAACTACCGCATACGTGGTCACCACCTGCAACAGCCGTGCATGCGCTTTTGCACCAATATGGCTAGCAGGGTGTCATGGTCGCAACAGGAGACGTCGGTCGCGCCCAATAACATTCGCTGGAACTGTTCCTCCATGTGTCTCCAGACCGTCCGCCCATACAAACCCCCGGGCCGCCAGACGAAGGGTGACCATCCCTCTACGCGGTGCACATCATCCTGTCCACGTTCTCTATACTTTCTTGTGGCAGCCATCTAGTAAAAATAGGATTCTACATCCATTAAACTCCGCAGAACAACCTCCCAACGCCCTACGTCCGCTGCTATAAAATGAGGCAAAATTGTACCGGTGAATCCCCAACTCGAGGCTCGTTGTCCCCGTTCTACACGCTTCAGGTCTTCAAAATGTTCTCCAAGTCCGCTCTGCTCACTGCAATTCTCATCGCGCCGCTCGCTCTGGCGATGCCGTCGCCCACTGAGACGGCAAAGCGGTCGACCTGCACAGTCGACTCAGTGTCGTCTGCCTCTGATCTGTCTGACTGCTCCGACGTTGTGATCTCGTCTTTCACCGTCGACGACGGAGGTGAACACATTTTCTATACATTTTCCCTATGTCTTTCTCATTCCCCGGGTTTTCATAGATACTGTTACTATGAGCGTGCGCTACTGATCTTGCTTCACGGGTACGACTCTGCATCTCACGTTCCCTTGCTGAAGTTCGCAGAAGGCGCGACAGTCACGATGACGGGTGAAGTAACCTTCGCCAGCACTACAGGTGGGAGCCTATGACATGAATACACTGAATCGGGCTGATCATGCTTTAGCGTCTGGCCCATTGATTACATTTGGTGAGGCCATTATATTTTCTGCAAGAGATGGGGTCTTACACGCGAACAGAGGGAACGAGCATCTCGTTCAATGGCGGCGGAAACACATTCAATGTGCGCTTCACCACCGTGTCGTCGAAAATACACTGACATCCAATAGGGTAACGGCGCGGACTATTGGGATGGTGAGGGAACTGACGGTGGAAAAGCGAAGCCTCACCCTTTCATGAAGTACGTCCTGATCCGACGTGCATCCTAACTGTGCAGCTGACTTTGCACCTTTTTTAAGAATCGAAGCCTCCGGGTCTTTTGAGAACTTCATTGTAAGCGAGTCCGCTGATGTTAAATGCTGCTTCGACGAATAACATGCTCCGATTTTCACAGGTGTTGAACACACCTGCACAGGCAATCTCTGTTAATAACAACGACCCTTTGACCATCAAGGATGTCACGGTAAACAATCTTGCTGGCAATACTGACAGTCTGGGCGCAAACACGGATGTAATGACATCTAACGGATTTTACTGGGCAATGTCGCTGATTCGGGCCGTAACAGGGCTTCGACGTGTCCGCCTCTGATTTGACTATCACAAGCTGCGGTGTGTTCTACAATAGTCACGTCATTAATGACGGCCGCGAACTGACATGTTTCTTACAGTTGTCGAGAATCAGGACGATTGTATTGCCATTAATTCGGGCTCTAACATTGTCTTCTCCAACAACCAGTGCTCGTACGGCCACGGCATGTCGATTGGTTCCATTTCGTCGGGAAAGACCGTGTCTGGGGTGGTCTTCTCCGACAATACTGTCACGAGCTCAATGTACGGCACCCGCATCAAAGTCGACAGTGATGCGACCAGTGGCGGTGTGAGCAACGTAACATGGTCCGGGTACACATTGCACGTAAGATATTCTGGCATAATTACTGACATTTTTGGATAGAAACACCATGTCAGGCATCACGTACTATGGGGTTCTTATCACCCAGGTAACTGTTCTCTTGGGACAATTGCGGATTTCTCCAACTGAGCTCGGCGCAATAGTCGTACCCTGACAACGATGGTACTCCTGGAACCGACACGACCATCAGGTGAGTTTGGTGCTCGTACTTTCACTGTTGCTCGTCTCATCATTTGTCTGGTACTAGTGATATCAATTTCATCGGTAGTCCGACCGACGTCTCCGTTGAGTCAGGCGCATACAGGGTCACGGTCGACTGTGGCAACTGCGATGGGTGGGCTATCCGCATTATATAGTGACACAAAATTCACACCTTGTTCTAGCACCTGGGACTGGTCCGAGCTCACTGCAACTGGGGGAGACGCAGGTACCATTGATTCGGAGGATGCCACCGTGAGTGATTGCTAGTGCCTTTCCACAATCCCACTGAAAGGACACAGATTGAGGGTGGGTCTTATTGAGCCATGAATGCACTCTCCGAAGCGCACAAGTTGTCATAAACCATCGGCCTCCTGGAGGTTCGGCCGCTTTGTAAGATACCCTACTACAGCTTCCGTTACGCGTCCAAGTGCAATTCCATATTTCATCTTATTTCCGCATGTTGGTGGCATCCTCCGCCGTGTACAATGCTTGGCCCATCCATGAGCTGTTATTCATTTTTCTAGTTGTCTCGCCTTGTGTCACAGTATACATGAACGCTGCTGAATTGGATTTTTTGTACCTTAATCATGGCGTTCCAGCTGTCAAGTCAAATATTCAAGATCTGGCAACGATCGTACCTTGCTCGCAATCGGTACCTTGTTGTCTAACGCGCAAGCACTGCTAAGTGCGTAATACCGAAGGAGGCGGTCCCTTACGAAGCACGTTCCTCAGTACGACGGTGCTCGGCTGGCTGAGGTGAGTGGCAGAATATGCATTCAAAATCAACCGAGAAGAACCAAGCCTCGAGAACTCAACTGCGTTCATATCCTGCCCCAGCACACGAGCCAGCATTCCGCAATAATCCACTCTGTATTCCGCACTCAACAGATCCAGAGGACATCAGAAAGGAGAGCGCCACCAAAAAGGTGGTTTTAGCAAAGGGTCCAATTTCAAACCCATTCAAATATGTTTGTCGGACCAATGAGCGAGCTTACTACTTGAGGTATCCGAGCTCGCCAAGGGCATACTTGTAGATGTCAGGATCATTCATGATTTGAAGTTCCAAAGATGAGTTCTTGATGGCTCTCAAGATTGAATATTTGAGGTCACGGTACTTCGCCCAGCGGACAAACGATGGGCCACGGCCAACGAGTAGAGCAATTGATCCTAGTATATATTGTTCAAATCGAGCGATAAAGTCAGTCAGGCTCAGATTTTGGAAGCAAGCAAGAGAGTGCCAACGAGACTAAACATGCCATGAGTCATGGTCGTCGATAGAAAGAGGTGAGGTAGAGGCGCTAATTCCCTGACGTGCCACATACCGACACCCCGCGCCTTCCAAACTTGAAGTTGAACCAACCTGCTCGGGGCTTTACTTTGAACGGTAAGGCCACTCTAGCGATGCCACTGCGCATGATCATGTCCTGTGAATTATTGAACTAAAAATTAGCAGCGGGCCGCTGACGTTCCGGTCAGTGTCGTAATACTTTTGTGCCAAGTTGTCAATTGGGCTTGGTCAACGCTACGATCACGCTGGCACTGGCTGGTCAATACTAGTGACCGCACGTTGCGGTGCCTGCAGATGCGGTGAGTCACCAAGCTCTATGTATTATCTCCAGCACTTGCCTACTTCGTATAGCATAAGGTTCTGTAAACCCCGTCGAGATTAGCTCGTCGCGTCGTATACGCAACCGAGAACTGTTCCCTTGATCGCTATGATCACGCGGTCCATGTTCGTCTGCATGGCGTCCAATGTGAAGTAAGTATGGATTGTCATCACCGACTTCGCGACCGAAGACGTATATTGTATCACGCGCAAGTCCGCACGCACGGTCGAGGTCGTTGCAGCTGTCTAAGTTCTCTCGCGTTCCTGGATGTATCCTGGGACCATCCTTCTCCGGGCCGCCAGATTGCCCACAGTGTCTCACCGCTCTTCATGTGCGCTCTTTGGGATATGAAGATTCCTCATAAACTTCTCACATTGTCTGCGTTCTGTGCTTTTAAGGGCGTGCTGCTCGATTCGTCTTCTTGACCTGAGGTTCGCTCCCAAAGCCCCATTTCGCTCTCTTAGTCAACGCCATGTTTGCCAAGTCTGCTCTCCTCGCTGCTGTGCTCGTCGCGCCGTTCGCGCTCGCGGTCCCCTCGCCCACCAAGACGGCCAAGAGGGCAACATGCACGGTTGACTCGGTTGCTGCCGCAGCAGACTTGTCTGATTGCTCAGACGTTGTCATCTCGTCATTCACGGTTGAGAACAATGGTGCGAGCGTCATCCCTCCTTACGATGCCTTGAACATCTTGCTCATCAGCACTCACTCATCAGAAACCGTCACTATGAACGTAAGATACTGATCACGCCCTTCATTGAGGGAGCACTTGGATGATTACTATCGCTGTCTTAGTTTGCTCAAGGTGCTACGGTTACTATGTCAGGCGAAGTGACTTTTGCCAGTACAGTTGGTGAGGCAGCCGTTTTGCAGCTGCGAGTATCTACTAACGCAATTTCACAGCGTCTGGTCCACTCATCACGTTCGGTATATTTGCGTGTGCTGTAAATCTATCTGTGTCTCCAAACTCACGTGGGCGCAGAGGGTTCGGACGTTTCATTCAATGGTGGTGGATTCTCATTCAACGTAAGCTTGTCTGGGAAGGTTTAGGTTGATTCTAGAACCTGTTTCTAATATGTGATTCAATAGGGCAATGGTGCATACTACTGGGATGGCCAGGGAACAAACGGGGGGAAGCCCAAACCCCATCCATTCATGAAGTCAGTCTAGCATCGCCATTTGAAGTGTCACGTACTCACAGCATTGAAGGCTCAAGGCCTCTGGGACTTTTGAAAATTTTGTCGTATGTAACCTTTGCGGGTGTTAGTTTGCAAGTCACCTGGATCCTATTATTATCTACAGGTCCTGAACAGCCCTGCGCAAGCTATCTCGGTCGGCAATGACGAGCCATTGACCATCACGCAAGTTTACGTGAATAACCTGGCAGGGAATGTCGATAATTTAGGACACAACACTGATGTGAGAATGAATTGAGGAATTTCATCTTCCTTGCTAACGAGTATTCGTCAAGGGTTTTGACGTCTCTGCGTCCGATGTAACAATCACGAACTGTAGTGAGTGACGCCAATATTACAGTTGGCGAGAATCTTGTTGATCCTTATGTCCGCAGTCGTTCAGAATCAAGACGATTGCATTGCTATCAACGCTGGCAACAACATCGTCTTCTCGAACAATATCTGCTCCTTTGGACATGGTATGTGCCCTGATGTTTGTCTGCGTCCCAAATTGATCATACTGCGAAGGCATGTCTATTGGATCTATCTCCTCTGGAAAGACGGTCTCGGGAGTGATCTTCTCCGATAACTTCGTCAGTGAATCTATGTACGGCACTCGTATCAAAGTGGACTCGGATGCGACGAGTGGAAGTGTTAGTAACGTAACGTGGTCCGGGTATGAATATTGTTGTATTGAAATTGCACAACGATAGCTCATTTGACCCGCGCAGGAACACGATTACAGGTATTACTAGTTACGGAGTGCTGATCACACAGGTATGTAATGATTCATACATCCTTACATTAAGCCACAGTATGACATTTTTCCGACAGTCATATCCTGATAATGACAGTGCGCCCGGAAATGACACCATAATCAGGTCAGTCCTTTGGTTGGTCTTGGATACTTGAGACCCGACGAGGATTGCAGCGACGTCAATTTCGTTGGCCTTCCCACGGAAGTCTCAGTGAACTCGGATGCGTACAGGATCACTGTTGATTGTGGCAACTGTACTGGGTATGTCACTCTTACTTATTTTCCAGCCTGTTTGATCGAATTTCTTTTACCACAGTACGTGGGACTGGTCCGGTCTGATTGCCACTGGCGGCGAGACCAGTAATGTTGACCCCGATCAAGCCACGGTAATCGCAGCTGATCTATTTCGTCTGGGGGTCGACCTGACGCTTTTACACAGATCCAGGGTGGGTATTACTGAGTATGGAATTATAGTTATACAGCCTAGACACAGCCATCTCCCGATAACTCGGACTAAGTTCTCTACTATTTCTCTGACCTGCCATCTGCCGTGTTGCGTTTGGATAATGCCCTGTACCTTATTTGTCAATGATGTGAATCTCTAAAAGAGGCGAATTTCGTGTGAAAATATCTCAACAACGCTGTCTATATGGCGGCCCGGGATGAGCCCGATACCCACGTCGATTAGAACCGTGGCTGACATAGGCGCTTGAGCGTTCCGTCTTTAAGCCTCGTCCTCACTGCCAGCATCTGAGCATCCCCGGTCACGTCCCTATGCTATTTGCTCCTCATCTAGCTTCATTAATTGGTAGCCCTTGACTGGCGAGTACTAACTTTAGCCACTGGTGCTCCGTTCCTCACTATATAGCAGCTTGTATCATAATTCGCGCTACATATCGATATCACCGTAGATCGCATAGGGCTGGTACCATGGAAGTCACGGCGAAAAAACCAGCGCGACTCCCTCCAGAGTTATGTGATCATATCATAGACCATATATGGGATGATCGAGCAGCACTCCGAGCATGCAGTATTACGTGCCGTGCTTGGAGTGCAGAGGCACAATACCAACTCTTCCGAGACATCTATGTGCAGTCTTTATATCGAACAGGCCAGGACGAGGACTATCCCACTTTTTTTCTCAGTGACCGTTTCTAGCGCAGTGTGTCCGCGGCGTGCAAATAGGGGAATTCTCCGCCCTTCTCGTCTTACATGCGCTTCCAAAAGTGCACAAGTTGGAATTCCTTGCCTTCTGTGCTACAAAAGAGCATGAGGTCGTTCGCAAGCATCTGCTCTCGTGCAAATTTCCCACTATTCTCAATCTGATTTTACCCTCAGCCATCATCACACCTCAGACTCTCGACACTCCTTGATTCCTGCCCCCGAACACGTTGCCTTGAAATACGTGGTAGCAACTCTTGTCTCTCACGTCCTGGTTTGAACAAAGAAGGCAAATTTACGATCGAAGAACTACACGTGTGGAAACATGAAACACTGCAATGGCTGCTTGATGTTGGGCTTAGCATCAATTCGTGCAGGATGGGTCTTGACGCAGACATTTCTGGGCAAGCAGCCTACAGCTCGTGCAAAACCTCTTTACTTCTACGGGTCCAAAGCTACATACATTTGGTCTGCGCCTTAGTGCGGGAACCCAAGAACGAGAACGTGAGTGTCCTTTCATTGCCTTCTTTCCTTGTACCAGATAGAGTTCAACCTATGTTTTGCCTGACCTTGCGGCGAGTCTCTTCCGCACTAATTCTGGGATTGCGATGATAGCACAAGTCTTGCGGTACCTTGACACACAGCACAATACAGGTCTGCGGGTGCTACGCGTGTGCTACGCCTCATATCGCTGGAGAGAGATAGATGCATTTCCCCATGCTGCCAACTCGTTAGCCGGATTTCTCTCGCAGATACTCACCACCTGCTCACTGCTCACTCTGGAAGTTGTCTTCGATTTGCCTCTCTTTGAACTGAGCAATCTGTTCGCTTTGCCATGGACGCAGCTTGATATTGCATTTGTTCAGCTTGCGCTGACGAGTGTCGGTGGGTTTGACGGGTGTCCTATCGTGTTAGAAATACGCAACTCGGTCGGATGGAACGGGGTTGCTGAACAAGCGGCAGCGCATGTGGCGGGCAAGACGGTGAGAACTAAGGGCGCAGGATTGATGCTCAGAATACGATGTCTCACCTGTGTGAAGCCAAACGTGTCCAAGAGACGGCTAGAGAGGGTCGACTGGGTGATGTGATGGATGTAGTAGTTATTGGTGGGTGAGGTTTTGCTCCTGGATGGTACCTCTGCTTTCTCTCGGAGTCCAGTGAAGTGTAGGCTGCTATGAAGCCTTTGTATATCATTGGTGTCTGATATTAACCTACTATGGACATCCTGCCAAGATGCAAAATCCATTTCGGTCCTTTCAGCCCATATTAAGGAAGTGGTAATAGTTAAAATCCAACTTCGAGGAAAGCCTGAGGCTGCTAATATTTGGACCCTGATTTTTTTTGGGAATTTGGGTCGAGTCGTATCCACGTGATGGTTTTGAGATCGACGATTCGGATCAATGGAGGAGAAGGAGGATAGATTGGCAAAGACACAGTGTAAGTGCAGCACATGACGCTCAACCCGGTACAGAGGTCTACGTACGCTAGAAGTAACTACCAGCGTACTACGCGTCATGCACCCTACCTACCCAGTTGGAAATTCGAATCTGGATCATGCGTCTCGCTCGCCCAGTCAGACGAGTCTTAGTCTGCAAATGCGACGGGGGTGAAGGGTACATGGCAATTCATGCCTGCACTTCTACTACGGCATTCGCGTAACTTACTGCACGAAGCCTTCCATTATGTGGAACTATTCGTTCACCTTGCGAACTGGATGGTTTTATGCTATCACGATTCACGAGCACGCCCCGGGCCCGTCCACAAGCCAGCCAAGCCAGCCTTCGAAAGCACATCAAGCAAATGTATAATGAACATACTGTGAGACGCGGGGTCGATATTGGTGGAATGTGGAACCTGGCTAACTTAAGGGCTGGTGTCGTTGCAGTGATGCCTATTAGTAGAGTCTTTGAGAAACTCCTACTAGCGGCCTTCACTGACGACTACATCAAGACACTGGCAGGACCCGGATCTTAATGCGACATGGTTGTAGATAAGGTACTCGGTCAAGAAACACTCGACATACTGGCAATGGGTCAAGAAGGACTAAGTCTCAGTAATCCGATACCTCCAGAAACCGCGCCTCACCCTCAGCCAACATACCAGCCACGTCTATCCAAACATCGTGCTATCCTCAAAGTGTCATTAATGTCACGAATTTCCCACCGTCCGACGAAAAACTTCAGGATCAATTCATACGATTGTGGGCCAAACCATCAACTGACCCAAACACAAGTACGGCTTCGACATCCTACATGTTGGATGGTGGGAAGCGCGAGTATGAGAGCATTGAAAGTTCAATAGTACGATCGAAGGGCGGGAGGATAACAACGGACCTGCGCATGATGCTACCGGAACACTCTCTTGTGCGTTGAATTTGAGGTCAATGTACGAGACTTTGTCTCTTATGTTCCAGCGCCATACATCCTTTGAGATCTGAACGTGTCCCGGTCAACTCGCTGCAACACGGATCATGGGATATCACTGAGAAATGTGTGCTATTTATAAAGGCGTCGCTTTTATAGCAATTTATGGACTTCGTGTCTAGCCTTGACCCGATTGATAGAGATAGAGTGCGAACTAATAGCCGTGCTGTAACCCGTACACACTGCAGGGTTAGTGAGGACGAAGTCGTGAAGTCGGGTTTCAGTTCCTCAGCTCGTGCGAGAGTCGCTCAGCGATTGAGGAAGGACTTGGATTATAAATGATACACTCAAAAGAAGGAATATTTGCAGAACGACTATGCCTCTCATTGAAAAGCTTCGCGCATGGCACCAGCAGCTCACCGGAGCGGAAATGAGAAGGATGGCTTTGTGAACCCTTATACGTCTACCGCAACAAACAGCCACACCGTGCTGTGTCCCAGCATAAGGGGGACGAGCGGCTGTACTTTGATGCCGATTTGTGGAGGCGTGAACGCACCTGACCACCCTGGCTCTGCGGAACCAGAAAGGAGGATGACACAGGAATTCTCACAATTGAAATGGGCTGTTTGAATCCGCTATTTCGCACCGGGTGGTCGTTTGAAGCTTGGAGGGAGAGGTCATGGCCCTTACTGCTGCCGCGTGGAGTTCATGGCGTACCTTTTGTGACGAAATCCGAGGAGTATCGGGTCAACTGTCGACGTTCAATCATGACCTATATATATTCTAGAGGTGTGCGACGATGAGAACAACCTGTGAGTGATAGTATGCAGTTCGGGAGAATAGCCTTGCAAAGCCTGTGCGCCATGCTGTAGGATGGGTTTGTGTAGCGTTAGATCTATAGCGGAGGGGAACCGACCGAATATCGAACCGGTGGTTTCCTTCCGCGCCTAGAGCCAGCAGATTGCTTGGGTTGTGCCTCGGGAGTGAGTAGGGGTTTGGATAGTCCCTTTCCGATACTTGGCCCAAGAGCGAGCAATATTCGAAGAGATTGGGTCATTTGTCTGTGATGGGTATCTGAAATGCGGGATCACATTATGTATGGTCCTGAGGCCTGAGGCTGCTGGTCGTCGTTCGCGGGACGACGATGGGCGCCCAGTCGGTAGTCTGGCAAAGAGCGAGGATGCCGTCGAGCCGAAGAGAGGCGGAGTCGATCTGGGCTCGTCCAGATGGGGAAACTGACGCTGGGTGCGAGCGGGGATTGGCTGGGGACGTCTGGGCGGAGAATGGCGGGATCTGGACACTGGCCACGATCTCGACCTCGATCGGCGCAGGGCTCGGACGGAGGCTAGACTCTGCCCGCGAGCCCCCTCTCAAATACTGTCTGTACTGCCCTCCTCTCTGCCTCCTCCACACCCTCCCCGCCATGC